>NC_077227.1:316110444-316410444 GCF_027887165.1 Monodelphis domestica
GATAATAATAGCTTTCATGAACATAGTTCTTTTAAGTTATTTTTCTCACAACAGTCTTGTGATTTAGGTGAAGAAGAGATTATTACTTTCATTTTACACATGAAGCAGATTTAGAAAGTTTCAGTTAACTTATTTATAGTCCAAAGTGTCTGAGCTAGGACTCAGGTCTTTTGACTAGTGACCTCCTGAGAAAGAATAATAAAAATCCACATTTGTATGATGCTTTCAGACACTAGCAGTGTGACCCTGGGCAAATCACTTAACTTTGTTTGCCTCAGTTTTCTCATCTGTAAAATGAACTGGAGAAGGAAATGGCCAACTACTTCAGTACCTTTGCCAAGAAAACTCTGAATAGAGTCCTAAAGAGTGGGATTTGACTCAATATAAAAGATGCTTAAGACCTAAGGAAGGAAAAGAGGGATGATGCATGCTGTAAGAGAAGAAAGGGAAGGACAGAGGGACAATGACAATTCTGATAATTACTAAAGAAGAAAAGACAAAGGGAATAGATCTTAGAGTATCATAAACTTTTTTTTTAATTGGAAAGGCCGCTAGACATCCTGTAGTCCAATCCTATCCTTTCTTAACAAAAATGTAAAATGTTCTCTTTTATTATTATGAAATTGATAATCATCAACAAATATGAACATTTGTATAATCAAAGAACAGAAAAAAGAGGATCGCATATGAAATTATGAATCTCCATTAATTTGGCTTTAAAAATATATTTCAAATTTAACATGATAGTTCCAACACTACTTTGCTGATCTGAGTCCCATTCTGCATTTTTGGGTTTTTTCTCTCTCTTTCATTTGTATTTTTAAATGATTCATCAATGTTTTCTTTCTTTCTTTTTTAAAATATAATTACCATTATCCTTACTTCTTTTCTTTTTTTTTTCTTTAGAGTATTTTTCCATGGTTAAATGATTCGTTGCTTGATCCTTCGCCCTCCAGAATCTGACAAGCAGTTCCACTGGGTTATACATGTCTCATTGTTCAAAACCTATTTCTATGTTATTCATTTTTGCAGTAGTGTGATCCTTTAACATCAAAACTCCAATCATATCCCTATCATGTTATGTGATCAATCCCATATTCCTACCTCTTTTCAAAACCCAAAAAGGAACTAATAAGCTTAAAAATTTCCCCCCTCCTTCTCACCCCTCCACCTTTCCAAGAAGACAGGTAACATGATCTAGGTTGTACAGATATCATCACATAATACATATTTCCCTGTTCACCATGTTGTGAAACAAGATACATATTGCCTATGCCAGAGAAAAATTCATTGAAGAAATTAAGTATTTCAATTTCCATTAGGACTCCATCTGTTCCTCCTATGGTGGTAGATATCCCTTTTTTTTTCACGAGACTTGCATTGCTGATAATAGTTAAATCATTCACAATGTTTTTCTGGTTCTGCTCCCTTCACTTTGCATCACCTGATATGTCTTTTCGTTTTTTTTTTTTTGGTGTGTGTGTTTGTGGTTATCTTGTTCATTATTCCTTATGGCACAATAGTGTTGAATCACAATCATATACTTGTTCAGTCATTCCCCAACTGATGGACATCCCTTCAGTTTCCAGTTCTTTGCCACCACAAATAGAGCTGCTACAACTAGTTTAGAACATATAATTTCTTTTTCTTTTTCCTTGATTGCCTTAGGAAATAAACCTAATAGTAATATTGCTGGGTCAGTTTTATAATTCTTTGAGTATAATTCCAGATGGTTCTCTAAAATGTTTGGATCAGTTCACAGTTCCAATCTCTTCCTTTTGTAGATGAAGAAACTGAAGCTCAGAGTTGGAGATTTGAACCTACATCACCTAAATAAGTAGCATTCTTTCCATTTTGCCTCTCTCTTTCCTTTGAGAGGAAGATTTCTCTTTTATATGGGTTCTTGCTTTCAGAATATGTCCTTCACTTACAGTCTAGAAGCATCCCAATCCTTCAAAGACCAAGGTGCACCATGAACTCTCACATTTACATCAGCCTGTGTGTGCAAATATGTGTGTTTGGCACAAAGTAGATTGAGGAAGAGAGGATAGGTACAAGGTGTTTGCTGTTGAAATGTGTGTCTCAGAACTAAAGCTTTGGTTTTGAAAAGATTTAAAAAGATATATTTTGGTTCGTGCCTCCAACTCACTTTCCCCAGTAAAATCAGAATTTGGTACATGTTTGGGTCTTTATAGAGTAAGTAAAGAGTCTCATCTCCCATATAAACATTCATCCAGACTATGTGGTGACTACAGGACAGGCTAGATTTCACCAGACAGACAACAGATCATAAAAACTCCCTCCATAACTGCTAATTAGCCCACATAACTCTCTTTTCCTTTCCAGTTGGCTTCTATTTATCCTAGGACCATAGAGTCCTGTAGATTCAGAGTATACTCTTGATGGTATTCCTCCCAATCTGTTCTCCCCATCTTCTTCCAAGGGGAAAGCACTTGGGGTCCACAGAAATTCACCAGTTCTCTTCCACTGAATCCCATCTTCCCTAGGATGAACACAAGTGATGTAATGAATAAAAGAGCAGTTTGAAAAGTTAAAGAATTATACCAATATCTCCAAGTTTCTATAGTGGTATATAAAGTTTGCAAAGTGCTTTCTTCACTCCAATCCTGTGAGGTAACTAACACAAATATTTCTTATCTTCATCTTACAAGTGAGTAAACCAAGATTCAGAAAGATGATGTAATTTTCCCAAGGTTATAAAGCCTGGATCTGAATTCATCAAAATGGTGCAATGGGGAAAACACTGGGCTTGGAGCCAGGAAGAAATGAGTTCACATTCAACCTCAGACACTATCTCTGTGACCCTGTTCAAGTCACTTAACCCTTGTTTTCATCAGTTCCTCATCTGTAGAATGGGGTCACACTGTAGAAGGAAAGGACAAACTACAGTAGTATCTTTGCCAAGAAAACCCCATGGACATAGTCCACGAGGTTATGTGGAATCGGACATGATTGAACAATAGCAACAACAGCTTTTGCCTCTAAGTGCACAACTCTTTTTACTATCCTATATTGTTTTTGTTTTTTTTTGCTCTCAAAAAGGCACCTGTCCTTCAAGACCAGGAGTCATTCAGTATCTCCTTGATGTTTTCTCTGATGACTTTTTCTCTGAAAGTGAGAGACGGTGGTAGGAAGTGTGTGAGTGTGTGTGTGTGTGTGTGTGTGTGTGTGTGTGTGTGTGTGTGTATGTGAAAGAGAGAAAACAAGAGAGAGAATAAAGAGACAGTTGAGGGACCTTGGGATGTCTGTCAACTCCTAAGAATTTATTGAGCAACTACTATGTGTTTAGTGCAGAAGCTGTATGCAACATGTTCCCTGACTTGTGGAAGCTTTTAGTTTCCCTGAGGAGAAATCTCTAAAATCCATACAAAAATCAGAAAATATTTTGATGTTAAACTCTTTTCTTCCTCCTCCTCCTCCTCCTCCTCCTCTCTCTCTCTCTCTCTCTCTCTCTCTCTCTCTCTCTCTCTCTCTCTCTCTCTCTCTCTCTCTCTCTCTCTCTCTCTCTCTCTCTCTCTCTCTCTCTCTCTTTCCTCTCTGTTTATTCTGGCCTTTCCTCTTGTTCCAGTCTCTGACTCTCTTAATATCTTTGTCTCTTTTTTCTTTTTTTTCTTTTACTTAATCTGCTTTTACTTAGACCTTAGTTATATGACAGGCATGATGTTAGTTGGCGGAGATACAAAAGCAACAAAAAAAGAAGCAGTCCTTGCCCTCAAGTAGCTTACATTCTATTAGAGAAAATAGCATAAACAAATCTACATATATACACTTATCCACAAAGAAAATATATAGTCATTTTGGGCTAGGCACCTGGATGATCAGGAAGTACCTATATTTCTGTTGTCTGTCTCTTTGTTTCTCTATCTCTGTATCTCATTGTGTCTGTCAATCAGACTGTCTGACTAAATCTTTCATACACACATACACATGATGTGGAAAATAGGACTTAAGACTCTATAAATGAACCTGTGTCTCTAAGGACCCTGAGACAGTGGATGCTATTAAGCTAAATCGTCTTCACAGTTGGATAATTAAAGCATAGACATTTCCCCTGAAAACCGTAAGAATGAAAACAAGCCTCTTCCTTCCAGCTTGCACATATGTGTTGCCTCAAAATAGCTTCACTCTGGAATATAATTAACTTAATTCAATTACACTTTGGTGAAGGCCAGAAATCTTATCTGGGAAATATTGCAGTTGTGTAATAATCATATCCCTTTGTCTAACTCATCCTATCCTTCTTTCCCTGCTTGAGCACTGCTGGACCTAGTACTTTCAGGGTGATCTTCCCTGTTCCCTCTTGAAGACCTTAGTTCTTTCTTCAGAGTCAGTATTGGCCAGTGGAAGGAATGTTGGACTTGGAATTCAGAGACCTGGGTTCTGCTCCTGGCTCTTCTTCTTGCTACCACTCACATTCAGATACAATACATAACCTTACTAGGATGCTGTTTCCACTTCTACAAAACTCGTGGGCTAGACTAGTTCACCTCTAAAGTTCCTTAAACCTAAGACCCATAGGAGATTTTGTCTGTCCTCAGGACTTATTTTGTGACCAGATGGTGAAATCAATGCCTGGAGGACTTTTAGCTTCTTAATATGGGGCCAAGGTCAGGAAAAATCACCAGAAGAAAATGAAATTAAATAAGTTAGCATAAATATCAGAAACTCTGTGATCATGGAGATAATTCCTCTCTCTAGGCTATAGTTTTCCCATCTGTAAAAGAGAAAATTGAACTAGATGCTTTCTAAGCTACTTCCCAAGCATGAACTTGGCACATTGTTGTTGTTCAGTCATTTTCAGTTGTGTCCGACTCTCCATAACCCCATTTGGGGTTTTCATAGCAAAGATACTGGAGTGGTTTGCCATCGCCTTCTCCAGTTCATTTTACAGATAAGGAAGCCGAGGCAAACAGGGATAAGTGACTTGCCCAGAGTCCCATAGCTATTAAGTGTCTGAGACTGGATTTGAACTCATAATGATGAGTTCAGTGCTCTATTCTCTATGCTACCTAGCTGCCCACATAGCATATGTGTAAAAATATTTTTATTATTAATTGGGTTCTACATTTTGTGATTTATAATGTCCTCTCTGTTAGCTTCCACAAAATTCTACCCTGATGCCTCATTGCGGAATGGAGGTGACTGGTTTCTAGAAGATCATGCCAGCAGACAGGAGATCTGGCAAGTCTGACCATGTTGGAAGGTTTTGAGTATGGCCTGACCAATTATGCAGATTAAGAATATATATCAAAGACAAAACAGCTAAGTAAAGAGAGACTCATCACTGGTAGGCTTGCAGACTAGTGATGAGTCCTTTGGCCATGGCAATAAATCTATAAAACAAAGAAAAAGCACAATTGGGTCTCACTCCAATATGACTCTATTTTTCTTCTGTTGTGAGTTGTGGAATGGCGGGAAAGGAGACAAAGGATATTAAGGATGACAATTTTTAATCTATTAATAAACTAACATGGCCAATGAGAAAACTTGTCTAGTGATCTACAGTTGGATAAATTACTGGAAGAGCTGAATCATATCACTCTTGACAAAATTCTTGTAAGACTCATTTAAATATATTTCCTGTGCAAGTGAGCTGTGGCATGAAATCAAGGAGGGGCATGACCATGCTTCCTTCCATGTCTGCAACTCCCACAATACAAGTGTTGATTGAATGGGACTAATTGTGAGACACCAGTTCCATTCATTCATTTGTTAAATATACAACAGTTGAGCACCGATATATTTAAGACCCTGTGCTAAGAGATGGGGTGGTGAGGGTACAGAGATGATCAGATTCACAGTCTAATAGATCCTTTCCTGTCCTCTGTCTCTCCAAGTAAAAATGATCAATCCCACCTCAAAATTTTAATTGCACTTTGCCTGACTCCCTTCTTTGTCCTTGTGCCATCTTGGTGGTAGTTCAGTTATTTGTGTAAATGTCATCCTGTTCTGCTCCCCCAGTATCTTTGGGGTCTGTGTTATATCTTTTCCCAGAAGAATGCTCAACGCCTTACATATTGTTGGTGCATGACAAATTTTTGTTGAAGTGGATTGAACTGAGGAAATTAGATATGGATTCTACAACACAGTAAGTGTGAGCAGGATTATAAAGGTAGACATGGAGCTGTGGGAGTACAGAGGAAGGAGAAAACATTTCTCAACAGCGACTGCATTCTATTCAAACTCTGGAAGATTGCCTAGGTTTTTTAACTGTTAGAGTTAGGGAATGGAAAGATTTTTACAAGAAGAGAGAATAATGTGACCAAGAGCAAGATATTTCCAAAGCTGGAAGAGCTTGAGACAGGTTTAGGACATGGAGCATAGTTTGCAGAAGTTTTTGAAGGGTCCTGTGAAAGCTAAGACTTTAAAGGTAAACTGAGATCAGACTTAACTTGAATCCACCCTGAATAAGCTAAACCTTATCCTTTGTGAAACAGGGAGTCACTGAAAATTTTTTTCTGTTTATCGTTTATTGATATATTTGTGTTTTGCCATTATTTCTTAAATTCATGATAAAAATAATAATTATTAGGATTCATCTTCTTGAGTTATGTGCTGATCGCTTTTTTTAATCACTGAAAAATTTTGAAGGAAGGAGGGAACATAATTAGAGGTGGACTCCAAGAAGTCCATCTGGCTATATCTGGGATGGAATGGAAGAAGATTCTTTCAAACTGGGCCTCTACATTCTTTTTTTTTTTAAACCCTTACCTTCATCTTAGAATAAATACTATATATTGATTCTAAGGCAGAAGTGTGGTAAGGGCTTAGGCAATGGAAGTTAAGTGACTTGCCCAGCGTCACACAGCTAAGAAGTGTCTCTGATCCTTTATATTCCTAAAGATGTAGAGATAGAAAGGACCTTGGAGGTCATGGGGTTCAACCCTCTGAATATACTGATGATGGAAAGTATAGGGACATAAGGTATCATTATCAACTGTAAAGAGCAGTGCAAAGATTCAGATTTAGGGCTCCTGAAGCCCAATCCAATATTCTTTCCAGTTTCCAAATCTGTTCTAGTATACTTTCCACCTGGGAAATGAGAAGAACAGGAGGAATTTGGGAGATGGGTTTGGTTGTTCTTATTCAGAGGAGCTTTTGCCATGGGTTAATAATCCTGAAGACAGGGGGAATTGTGAGGAATGAAGCCAACAGGCAGGTAGAAAACATGAAGCAGGAGGGGGGTTAGCATGGCCTAGTAAATCAGAACCATGCGGGTGCCCAGAGCCCAGCGCCAGAGTTATTGGCTCATCTATCTTCTCCATATTAAGCAGGTCACATTCATCAAGGTTATACCAGAGAAATAGAGAGGGACTCTGCAGGGGGAAGGGAAAGCTTGGTTTAGCCTGAGGATGTCTCAGTTGCTGCACAGTAAGTTGTGCCAATAGTCCTGGAGCTTTCAGGAAGAACTGAGAGCAAGCTATTGGAATTTCTGCCAGTGGACGTGGTGAAGACGGGGGTAGCATAAATCTAAAAGTGGCCTAAACTAGCTTTGGTAGCAAGACATGCTGGTCCTGACTCCTTCTAGACCCTTCCTATCTTTTCATCCTGTCTTATCTTGCTCTTCTTTCCACATATGCTCCCATCTAGCAAAGGTGTTCCTCACCTTTGACACCTAATCTTCTTCCTCTTTTTTTTTTGCATTGGCTCTCTTGTGTCTGGAATGCATTCCTTCCTCATCTCAGCTCCTCAGAGTCCCTAATTTCCCTCCAGAATAACCTCAGGTGCCAACCTCTCCATTGGGCCTTTCCTCATCCTCCAGGGGCAATGGCCTCTCCTTCCTCCACTCAAGTTGCTGATTTGTGTCCTGCCTGCTTTGTGTAGACCTATATATGTGCATGTTGCTTCCTCTATGTGATGGTGGAGACTTTTGTATTTCCCTTTTGTCACTGTATTCCCAGTGCTTAGAACCTAGCACAGAGACAACACTGGATAAATGCCTCAATTGATTGATTGAGCTGATCCAATCCTGTTGTATTCTATTGACTTAGTCATACAATTACAGCCGCTCAGAGCTAGGAGTTACATCAGAGGACATCTAATTAAAGTTGCATCCAGGTAGGAATTTTTTCTACAACATCCCTGAGAAAAGGTCATATAGTCTATGATTAAAGACCTCCAAAGACAGCTCATTTCCTCTTGAAGCAGCTCTTGCATAGCCCATATACATTCTGGGGGACTCCTGCTCCCACTATTGAGTCAGGTGGGCAGGGTTTGGCTGCATCTACAGGCTGTTTTTGCTCTATTGCTATCATTCTTGAGACTCAATCAGTATATTCCTCTAATATCAATCTCTTTAGTGCCATCTAAACAGTGATAAGCGAGTCAGAAGGGAGCTAATTAGCATTGTGGATAGAGTTCCAGGCCTGGACTCTGGAAAATACTTCTTAAGTTCAAATATGGTCTCAGACACTGGCTCTGTGACCTTAGATAAGTCACTTAACTCTGCCTCAGTCTTCTCATCTGTAAACCGAGCTAGAGAAGGCAATAGCAAACTACTTTAGTATCTTTGCCAAGAAAACTCCAAATGGGGTCAGGAAGAGTAAGAAATAAAACAACAATAATAAAATATCCAATGAATATCAATTAGTAAAGCATACACCAAAACAAAAATAAACCTGTACCCTGAGGGATACTCTCTCTTCTACATTTCAGTCTTTGGGGAGAGTAGGATCAAACTTAAAATGGTAGCTATAAAGGCAATAATTCCATTAAATTAATTTCTGACAGCAGCATAAGTATGGATACATTAATCCCTTACTTTCAGGATGTGGTGACTTGGATGTCTAACCTTTGCTAGGCTAGGCCAAGGGGGTCACTCCTCACTTGGCTCAACTTCTGGACTAAACTCTGTTATGGATTCCTATCTTGTATCTCTGGTGATTCCTCTGACCTCTTAAATTTCAGAAGGTTATAGCCTGGTCTTTCTGTCTTCACTATTCTTTCATTTAAGATCAAGAAAACGAGAGAGAAGGGACAGCTAGCTGGCTCAGTGGATTGAGACCCAGACCTAGAGACTAGAGGTCCTGGGTTCAAATGTGACCTCAGACACATCCCAGCTGTGTGACCCTGGCAAGTTACCTAACACCAGTTTCCTAGCCCTTACCACTCTTCTACCTTGGAATCAAAACACAGTATTGATTCAGAG
The DNA here is from genome assembly GCF_027887165.1 of Monodelphis domestica. NCBI lineage: Eukaryota > Metazoa > Chordata > Mammalia > Didelphimorphia > Didelphidae > Monodelphis > Monodelphis domestica. The sequence continues at coordinate 316,119,614 of NC_077227.1, forward strand.
TCAGAAGGTAAGGGTTAAAATAAAACAAACAAAAAAGGAAAAACAAGAAGAGATAAAATAGCAATATCCTACATCTATGGTCAGAGAACAGTAGCATCTACTATCTCCTCAACCTGGAGGATTACAACATTTATTCCTTGCTCAGCACCAGAGAAGAGAGAGGTCAAGTTCCATTGCTGGAGACTTTTGTATACCCATGAAGTTCTGGTTTAGCAGGCAATTAGAATCCTTTTCATCATCACACAGTAAGCTGAGAGGAAAGTGTCATAGGATACTTGTGCTTGCTCCAAAGTAGAGGGCAGGGTCCTCCTTTACACATACCAAGAATCAGGCTCACTGGTCCCCCCATCTGGTTTGGCCACAAATAGAATACATGACTTATGCTTAAAAGCCTAGAGTGTTATTAGTTAGCCTGTTGTTACGTAGTCCTTTTGGACAACTTTGAATGTTGGGATGCTCTTCCTTTTATCTACTGAAAATGCCCTCTTTGCAACCTTTTTCACCCCCGTCATGATCACTAACCCTTCATTCTGTTTAGTTCGGTCCTCTGAAGCTGAACAGAATGAATTTAATCCATTTTCCACATAACATGTCTTGACTGTGCAAATGAACTGGGACAAAGCAAAATAATCACACTTATACACAAAACCTTATGATTTTTTACATCTTTAAATTTTCCTCCTTTTGCTGAAACCACTTGCTCTGCAGGTTCTGCCTTTGATTTCAAAAGGTTTTGATATATGTTCTTTAATTGGAGAAGTTGCCACAAACAATAGTAAACAGGCATTGCGAGTAATTAGCAGTACTCAACCAATCAACAAACATTTATTAAGTGACTACCATACACCAGGCACTGTGCAATAGTCACTCATGGGCTCAAAAACCTTCAGAAGCCCCTTTTTCTTTGAAGGAAAAGGTCCAAACCAGGTTGCTAAGACCCTTTTCTAAAATTTGTCTCCTGGGCATAGAATCATTGATCATTAGAATTGGAAAAGACCTCAAAGATAAATTATTCCAAACTCCTTATTGCATAAAGGAAGAAATGTAAGCCTAGAGAGTGGAGGAAGGGGGAGAAGTTGTTCAAAGTCACAAAGAATAGTGACAGAGCCTAGTTTAGAGCCACTTTTCTCATTATATCTAAGTAGGCTTTGCTTGTAATTTTTGCTGAGTTGCTTCATCATGTCCATCTCTTCATGATTCCATTGGGAATTTTCTTGGCAAGGATACTGGAGTGGTTTAGCATTTGCTTCTCCAGCTTATTTTTTTTTAAACATTATTTTATTTGGTCGTTTCCATACATTATTCACTGGAAACAAAGATCATTTTCTTTTCCTCCCCCCCCCCCCCTTTCCCTCTCCCATAGCCGACGCACGATTCCACTGGTTATTACATGTGGTCTTGACTTGAACCCATTTCCCTGTTGTTGGAATTTGCATTCTAGTGTTCATTTAGAGTCTCTCCTCAGTCTTATCCCCTCCAACCCTGTAGTCAAGCAGTTGCTTTTCATCGGTGTTTTTACTCCCACAGTTTATCCTCTGCTTGTGGGTAGTATTTTTTAGATCCCTGCAGATTGTTCAGGGACATTGCATTGCCACAAATGGAGAAGTCCATCACCTTCGATTGTACCACAATGTATCAGTCTCTGTGTACAATGTTTTTTTGGTTCTGCTCCTTTCGCTCTGCATCACTTCCTGGAGGTTGTTCCAGTCTCCATGGAATTCCTCTACTTTATTATTCCTTTTAGCACAATCGTATTCCATCACCAACATATACCACAATTTGTTCAGCCATTCCCCAATTGAAGGGCATCCCCTCATTTTCCAATTTTTGGCCACCACAAAGAGCGCAGCTATGAATATTTTTGTACAAGTCTTTTTGTCCATTATCTCTTTGGGGTACAGACCCAGCAGTGCTATGGCTGGATCAAAGGGCAGACATTCTTTTATCACCCTTTGGGCATAGTTCCAAATTGCCCTCCAGAATGGTTGGATCAGTTCACAACTCCACCAGCAATGAATCCAGCTTATTTTACAGAAAAGGAAACTGAGGCAAATAGATTTTAAGTGATTTGCTCAGGGTCACCCAGCTAGCAAATGTCTGAGTCCAGATTTTATTGTTTTTAATTAGCATATTTCTTTTCTTTTATTTGTTTAAAAACAAAACACCTCTGGCACCTCTCTGTTTCTTATTGGCTACAGTCCAAACTAATTTGCCAAGGTTCTTCCTGAAAGATGGAAACTAGAACCCCAAGTCACAAAAGTGACTTATTTACACCAATCCCAAGTGTTCTCTGAGTTGTGGGAATAGTGAGAAATTATAGTTGTCCTGAGCTGAATGTTAAAAGTCAGGGGGTATTTTGGTTTCTGTGACCACTGGGGGTCCATTTTGTAATCCAACAGGTCCCTTCTAGAACCAGCTTCTCTGTGAAACCATTTTCAGTTCCTGCCCTTTGCCATGAGGATGGATGGCTCTTATTCATCTTCCCTGGTGCTCTCTGCTTAATGATGGATTAGAGGAACAGAGCAAGCTCAGGTAGGAGGAGGAGGAGGAAGAAGAGGATGATAAACGGCCCTTTGGATACTGCAATGCAAGCCAAAGCAAAAGTCAGACAGAATTATTGTCAGGAACTTGGTGACAAATTGTCTTTGATATAGCTTCTGCCTTAATAAGCTGGACTTGCTATGGGTCAAGTCTAGAGTTCCAGGCCTGCTCCTAACGGCCCTATGTTACTCCAGGCCCTCTCTTGGGAACCTGTATACAATGCCATTTACATCATGTCAGTATGAATTAAAAAGAAGAATAATTCACCTTTTCCATAGTGCTTCCAGGTTTATAAAGTGCTTTTCTTCAACAACCTATTGGCAACTATTACAAATACTTATACTGTATAGAATATATTATGAATGCAGAGATTTATTTCTTTGAATCCCGAGGGCCAAGTAAATAGCACATACTTAATAAATCCTTGTTAATTGTTCACTTATTTCCATTTCATAGATGAAGAAACTAAGTCTCAGAGAAGTTATATGACTTGTTTTTATAATTCATAGCATTGTAGAAGGGAAGGCAGTTCATAAACATTACAGTACTATATAAATGTGAATTATTATTATCACCATTATGATCATCATGATATTATTTCATACTATGATATTTCAAGGATTTATGATTTCTTTGGGCTAGATCCTATGCTCATAAACATAGATATCTACTTTTATACATCCTAGTAGAGAGTTAAATTTTTTTTCTTAATAAATTTCATTTTAGCAAAATATACAACAAATGAAGCTATAACTAGGATGGAAAAACCAGATAGACAAAATTAAAGGCTACTAATTTTAGAAGATGCTACTAATACTTTCAATCAAATGACATGATATTTGTAAAACATTTTTCTAGCTTTAAAGCAATTTGTTATTATTATCAGTCCTTTTGCAAGTTAAAAACAAGAATTTAACACATGTTTAGCAATAACTATTAGACTAGGAAGATGCACTATGGCTTGGATGAGTTCTTTCTTTGTAGGCCAGTTTTTTCTTTATCTTTGGTCAGTCAAGCTGTGCTCCGAAGTAGGGGTGGACTGGATGAGATACTGCTTTTCCCTCCTTTAGGGCCTCTAGGACAAAGAGAAAAATATTTCATCTTTAACATTATTCCTTGGTTACAAGAATAATATTCTTTCCCTTCCCTCCCCCCACCCCTTCCCATAGCCAATATGCAATTCCACTGGGTTTTACTCCTGTCCTTGATCAGAATCTATTTCCGTATTGTTGATGTTTGCACTAGGATGTCATTTAGAGTCTGCATCCCCAATCATATCCTCCTCAACCCATGTAATCAAGCAGTTGTTTTTCTTCTGTGTTTCTATTCCCACAGTTCTTTCTTTGGATGTAGATAGCATTCTTTCTCATAAGTTGCTCAGAATTATTCCAGATCATTGCATTGCTGCTGGTAGAGAAGTACATTATATTCGATTATGCCACAGTGTATCAGTCTCTGTGTACAATGTTCTCCTGGTTCTGCTTTTTTTTGCTCTGCATCAATTCCTGGAGGTCGTTCCAGTTCACATTCCTTTTAGCACAATAGTATTCCATTACCAATAGATCCCACAATTTGTTTAGCCATTCCAAAATCCAAAAGCAGAAAAAATTTTATTTTAATTTCCCACTTTAAATCCATATGTTCCTATATGTAACATATCACTGAGTTCAATTTGGGAAACAGTTTCGCTACTCTTTTTTATAGGTGAGTTCAATCCATTTACAGTTATAATTATTAAATTTGTTTATATCTGTACCACATCCTATTGTACTGCAATGTAAAATTCAGCTTCTTTCACTAGTATCTGTTCAGTACTAGATTCTGAATATATACATATACACACATACAAAACACAATCACCCAGGCAAAATACAAGTTTTGGAATTCTACTTTTATTGATAGAAGCATTTCTAAACTTCCTGATCTTTCAGCTATTTATAGAAGCATTGTTTAGGAAATCATTCTCTCTACTTTATTCTCTCATCTTAGATTTTTCTCCATCCATGTAAATTAAATTCAAAGTATAGTAATTTTATTTGTTTTTCCTTTAGTTTATGTTTCTTTTTATATCAAGCCATTGATCCTATAGTATTCTTATTACATAGTACATAGTCAAAGACACTTATAGCCTAAACATTTTGAGTACTACTTCATTTATTACTTTCCTTAGATTCTTGTCAGCAACTAGGGGTAGTGTTATATGCTCTTTATCTATGGTTATACCTTATTGCTGTTTCTAGCATTTTCAGAACTATTATTAAATAAAAGTGGGGAGAGTGAACATCTTTGCTTCACTGACTCCCATATTTATTGGAAAAGGTTCTAGTGTATCCTCATTTTATGTAGTGCTTCCTTTGGTTTTTAGGTAGATGTTTTTTATGATATTAAAAGGTCCCTTGATGCTTACATTTTGTAGGGTTTTTTTTTTTATCATAAAAGTGCTGTATTTTATCAAAGTCTTATTCTATATCTATTGAAATGATCACATGGTTTTGGTTTTTTAATTTATAGCTGTATCTATTTCATTTGCCAAGATTGTTTTTTTAAGATTTCTATATGGTCTTCTCATGGTTCGGGTATTTTATTTTATTTTTAAGTATGCTCCTCTATTTCTTTTGTGTTCTTAGCATTTTTTTTTAGCATAACTCTGCATATGTTCTGATTATTCTCTTTTATTTTTTCTAATTTTGGCTTGGTTTCACATTCTAATTTGCTATTGTATTGATTTGATTTTCTGCTTTTTAAAATCAGATTAACTAAGGGTTTATTAGTTTTTTAAAATAAAGATATTCAAAAGAAACAGTTTTAGTTTTGTTTATCATTCTTGTGCTTTTTGTTTCCAATTTGTCTATTTCCTCTATAATTTTTTATATCTCTTTCATGCTTATTTTTAGGTTTGTTTATTATTGACTTTGTAATTTAAAATATATATATATATATATTCAGTTTTTATTTTTTATTTTTCTCTTTTGTAAGCTCATCCTAGAAATTTTGGTCTATTTCATCATTATCATTTTCTTTTATGTAATTATTGTTTCTTTGATTTGTCCTTTGACCTATTAATTATTTGGGATTTCATTGTTAAGTCTCTATTTGAGTTTGTATACTTTTTATGGTATCTGAACCAATTTTTATTACATTATGTTGTGTATGGTATGTAATGGATGCAATACATCTCTGCCTTATTACATTTGTTTGTAATATCTATATGCCCTATTATATGATCAATTTTTGTCAAAGTTGCGTGTGATGTAGAGAAATATAGATATTTTGGTACCATTTAGAAAACACCATAAGTCTTACATGTAAAACCCAGTGAAATTGTGCATCGGCTATGAGAGGGAGTGGAGGGGGAGGAGAGGGAAAGAACATGATTCTTGTAACTAAGGAAAAATATTCTAAATCAACTAATTAAATAAAAATTTCAAAAAAAAACCCCTAAAAAAACACCCTAGGTCTTTTAAGTTTAGTTTATCCAGAAATAGGTTCAGTTTAAAATTTTCTCTTTTGTTTTTCTTTCTGTTAAATTTAGCCCAAACTGAGAGATGTATATTGAAGCTTTTTGTTACTATTATGCTACTGTCTATGTTTGAAGCTCAGGGGTTTCCTTTATGAATGTGGATGCAAAGGCATTTATAGCATATTTGTAGTATATAGATTTATAACTGATATTGGTTTGTTGTCTGTGATTCTTTTTAGCATAATGTTGTTTTCTTGTTTATCCCTATTTATTTTTGAATGTTAATTTTGCTTTGTTAGATAGTATGATTGCAAATCCTATTTTTTAGAATTCACTTGTTTCACAGTAAGTTTTTTATTCTGTCACTTTTATTTTGTGCATATCTTTGTTTTTCCCTGTCTCTGAATTTTTTTAAGTTATGATTTTTCTCTCTGCTGATGTAAAAATGGTATTGTGTTCCTTCAATTACTTTAATTTAATCTTTTTCAAGGTGCTCCCATTCCCACTGGCTCTTCTCTTCATCACTGATTTCCTCCTCATGTTAACCAGGTTTTTGCTTATTAGTTTCTATTCCTCTCCTGCTTTTATCTGGTTATAGAATCCCCCTCCCCCCCATTTCCATCTTAATCAAGTAAATTCTCCTTTCCCCTTCTTCTCTTCAACTAATCCTGTCCATTAGATTTTAATCTCATTTTTTTTTACCCTTTTAAAAAAAAGGATTTCTCTTACTTTATTATCCATACTCTCCGTTTTCTCTGGATCCCCATTCTCTGATTTAAGACCCTAATAATTATCTAGTTTCTTCCTATTCTCTCATGCATGCAAAACTTCTAAGGCAGCATTGGCAAACACTTTTTAAGTTGCTTGCCCAAACTGCACTTTAAGGTTGCCTGTGATCCCCTGCCTCCCCCCCCCCCCCCCCCTTTACCTCAGAGAGTAGAGGGAGAAAGTGCCTGCATTCGACTGATGGGCAGAGGGGCAGGGCATGCAAAAAAAAATGTCCTCTGGTGCTGTGGAGAGGAGGAATGAAGCAACCCCCCCCCCCCCACCTGTGCACCTGTGCCATGGCTTCACAAAGACTGTTCTAAGGTATTCATGCTAGGCTTTCTCTTCTAGGCACTGCTACTACCTGGTAACATTTGCCTCTTGGATTCCTCTTTTCCATTGTGTCTCATTCCAAGAACAGTGCTGATTGTTGTGGGTGTGGGAGAGGACATTGTCCCATAGTTAGGTTCCTCCCCTACCATGTCCTTGATTATGTAGCCTACCACTGATCTGTAGCTTCCCCTGATTATCTTCTTTTCCTGTACGTCTCAAGATTTTTCTCCTAGGTCCCTGCCTTCTAGCTCTCTCAGGTGCTATTTGCTCCCAAGCAATTCTGATCCCTCCCCTGGCCAGGTAAGATAAGTAGACTCTTCAAGAACTAAATCCCCTAGATCACACCCAGCACTAGGCCCCTATCTCCCTTGACAAACCAGCTCTCTTTACCCAAAAGAAAATTAATCAGAGGAAGCTACTTCCTTACCTTCTGTTTTTAATCCTCCCTCTCTTCTCATCTACTCCTCTGCCGACTCTTCATTTACTGAAACCATAAAGGCCACCTTTCCCTCCTCCCTTTCATGTAAACCCTCTTATTGTAATGTACTCCCACAAAAAACAAATAAACAATATTAAAACTCCTGTTGGCAGGGAGTTTCCAGATTGTTGCCAATGTCTTAGGTTTTTCTCTTCTTTGTTACCTCTACTAGACTTCTGCCTTCACCTCTGTCTCCTTGTGTACATACAGAGAGAAGTTTCTTACTGATTTCTCTCCCATTACTGTTTCTGTAGCTTTCCTTGATTTCTTCTTTTATTCACTTCTACATTTCTGTTGTTTGAAGGTATTTAAGAAGCAAATAATAGCTTTAGGTTTGGTTTTCTTTCTAAAAACGTTTCAAATACCTCTTTATAATTGAATGCCAATTTTTAAAAATTTATTTATCAGTCAGATTTGTAGGGTCATCTTGGGCTGTTCCTGATCACTTGCAGATTTTTTTGGTTTCTAACTTGAATTGTTTTATTTAACTACTAAGTAAGAGTTTGTAGCATTGAGCTTTTTTCTGGAAGTGACCTATGAATTCTTTTAATTTGTATTTTATTTTCTATGATCAGAAATTTTGTACAGTTTTGTTCTATTATTTCCTACATAATGCTATTCAGGTTTTTTTTTTGTCATCTGGTATTCTTATGGTAGACCTATGATCTTTATTCATCCTTCTTTGAGACTAATATGTTTTGCTGGTACAGAGAGCATTTTTTTTTATTGCTTTGGGGGTTTTCTCTTTTTAGATTGCCCTTCAATATTTTTATATATGCATTTCAAGTCTATTGTCCTCTCTTCTGTTTCTGTAGTGAGGCTTACCATTACAGATTCCAGTTTTTCTATTTTGCCCATTATTTTTTCTGCGCTCACCATAAATTCTTCTTTCATCATTTTCATTTTTCTATTGAACCACTCAGGAACAGCACGCTATGGTTTCATGTTCTTTACAAGTTGCACATCAAGTGTTGGATTATTTTCCTTTGTCTTATTAAGTGTTGGATAATTTCCTTTTGTTTTTCAGTATTCCTAGATGCCTGAACACACTTACTAGATCTGGAAGCCATATTATTTTTTTTGTTCCTAATGCTATCCCTGTTGACTTATCTGCTTACATTCAATATCTTTGAGTTTTCTTCTTCTTAAAGTCTGACAATTTCAGTCTTTCCCTCTTATTTTCCCTATTACTCACTTTGGCTCTCTTCTCTCTGATGTTGGCTTCCTTGGTGACTGATTCTTAAAATGTCCCAGCCTTGTTCCACACTGGACAATTCAGAGTACACCAGACTAGGTTTCTGCCCCAAGTGACCTTTGGGTGGACAGAATTGGGCCCAGTTCAATACTGAGCACAATCCCTCAGACTTAGTAGAGGACGGCACTGCTTCTGTATATCTTATTTCCTGTCTTTTTCTCCATTCCTCAGTTCTTGGCTTATCCTTGAAGATCAGAGATCCGTCACTCTGGTATTATAAAACTAATTCTGTAGTTTGGATCTCTGAGGCTCTAAGATGGGGAGGAGGAGTTGGTGAAAAGTGGTAGAATACTGTTTGCTCTGCAGCACTGGCTATATGGCACTAGTGACCTTCTAGAGTCAAGAGCATAGCAGAGTTGGGTCTCTATCTTGACTTCCACAGCTTGGAGCGGGATATCTATAGTACTGGAAAGAGGGAAGAGAGATGTAGGAGTGATATTGGGCTTTGTTGGGAGTCAATGTGGGTAGCATGGGGTATGAGTGAGGGGTGGTGAGGGAGCTAAGAGTATAAGGTGAGTTATTAGTTTACCTTCTTTTGGATTCTAGTTATCTTAAACAATGAAGACAATTGAAACATCTTTATCTTTGGCACATAATTTCTGTTTTGGAGACATTTGAGAAGTAGAAGGGATCAAGGGAAAAGTCTAGTTCTTCATGTTTATCACATAATTCAGAAGTCTCAATTTTCTCTTTATTCACATGCCACTCTGAGACCACAAGTTGGTCATGATTAGACTAATTTCTTTGGAGAGATAGTGTGAGCAACTGTTTTGGAGTCGGATTCTTAGAGTCAATCCTGGGTTCATATCTGGACTCTGTCACTTTCTTGGGAAAATTATTTACTTTCTCTGAGCCTCAGATCTTTTATGTGTAAAATGGGTATAATCCTCCTTGTATGACCAACAACAGGGTTGTTGTTAAGAAGGTCTTTTTATAAGTTGCAAGGTACCACATGAATGGAGGTAGGAGATAATGAACTAAATATTTATATAGTACCACACACTTTGCTAAGAACTAAAAAAAATTCATTTGATCCTCACAACAAACCTACAAGGGAGGGATTATGGTCCCCATTTTCAAGTTAGGAAACTTGAGGCAAAGATTAAGTGATTTGCCCAAGGTCACATAGTTAGTAGTGTATGAGGCAGGATTTGAACCAGGACTTTGTGAATTCAGGTCCAATACTCTAATTCTACTGGACATTTTTTTTTAATATATTTTATTTGATCATTTCCAAGCATCATTCGTTAAAGACATAGATCATTTTCTTTTCCTCCCCCCCACCCCCCATAGCCGACGCGTAAGTCCACTGGGCATTAGATGTTTTCTTGATTTGAACCCATTGCTTTGTTGATAGTATTTGCATTAGAGTGTTCATTTAGAGTCTATCCTCTGTCATGTCCCCTCAATCTTTGTATTCAGGCAGTTGCTTTTTCTCGGTGTTTCCACTCCCATAGTTTATCCTTTGCTTATGAATGGTGTTTTTTTCTCCTGGATCCCTGCAAGTTGTTCAGGGACATTACACCGCCACTAATGGAGAAGTCCATTACGTTCGATTATACCACAGTGTATTAGTCTCTGTGTACAATGTTCTCCTGGTTCTGCTCCTCTCGCTCTGCATCACTTCCTGGAGGTTGTTCCAGTCTCCATGGAATTTCTCCACTTTATTATTCCTTTTAGCACAATAGTACTCCATCACCAACATATACCACAGTTTGTTCAGCCATTCCCCAATTGATGGGCATCCCCTCGTTTTCCAGTTTTGGGTCACCACAAAGAGCGCAGCTATGAATATTTTTGTACAAGTCTTTGTGTCTACTGGACATTTTTTACATATAACATATAGGATTTGTTAATATGTGTTTATCATCCTTCGTTTTGAAAAGGACCAACAATTGACTTGAACATGAATTGTACTTAAGTGAGTCAGAGTTGCCACAAAATCATTAGTTTCACTCTCTCTTCCAGTGACCTCCAAGTCTGGTGGCAAAACAAAACTCAGGACCACTGGACATAGCTTGGGATACAGTGGATGATCTTGGCATCTTCGATGTCTGGTCAAGCTCTAAGCACTCCATATTTCCTGCTTCAGCTGCCTTCATGGCCACTGGAACAAATTGTTCTCATTCAACCCATTCTGCTGGGAGAAAGTCTTCGCATGCTTGGGGTAGACATCCCCCTAACTCACCAGTGGGTTTGAGTCTTGACAATTACCTTTATTTATTATATGTAAAAAAGATTTGGAAACTGTATCAACAACTTTCACTGTGACTTCACTCATCTCCACAAACAGTTGCCAAATCTTACAGTTTCTATGTTCATAAAATGTCTTGTATATTTCTCTTCTCTCCACTCACATAACCACCACATTACTTCGTTCTTTCAAACTTCTTTCTTGGACTATTCCAAAAGATTTCTAATTTGTCTCCCTATCCCAAGTCCCTTTAATACTTCAATCCATTCTTCAGGTAACCACCAAAGAACCTTCCCTAAAATGCCAGACCCCATTCAATAAACTCCCATGGTTCTTAATTACTTTCAAAATCAAACTTCTTTTTGACATTGAGTCCTTTACAACCTAGTTCTTTCCAACATTTCTAACCTTCTTAAACATTCTTTCCCCCCCTTAAGAATATAAGCTTATTGCAGAGTTGGGATTGTCTGATTGTTTGTAACTTGTAGCACTAGAATTTAGCTATATATCTGGGACATAGATTATTGTTATAATCTCATATTATAATAAGTTATATTACTTATTGATTATCCCTCCATACACTCTGTGATTGATCTATACTAGGCTGCACACTGTTCCTCATACACAATTCTCCAACTCTGGTCACTGTGCCTTGCCTCAGTCTGACCTTTACACTTGGAATGACTTACTTCCTCTTAAAAGGTTTCCTGGCTTCCTTCAGCATTCAGTTCAATTGTTTCCTGTCATAGGAAGCTTTTCTTGGGTTCTCTGAATGTAAATGTTTTCTCCTCTAGGATTACCTTGTATCTATTTTTATTTTTCACATATATGCTTATGTATGTATCTATCTATTGGCTTCTACATTAGAATATAAGTGCCTTAAAGACAAAGATTATTTTGTTTCTGGCTGCTACCTTCAGACTTTAGCCCAATGGTTGGCACATAGGCGGTACTTAATAAATTTATTCATTTGTACAGCAACAGAATGAGTTCCATGTCAAAGCACTTTTCCTACAAAAATTCCCTAAGTATCATTCTTAATATCCATGTACATTTTCTTGATTCTTGTGGTTTTTGAATGAGGGAAAATAGCAAATAATTGTTCTTTTTAATTTGATATCTATGATCTATGGACTGTTTAGAAAAGTGAGGTTCAGTATTTTCTCTATCAAATGTGGATAATGATTGGAGCATTATAGTGGGGAAAAGAGGCAGATTGGGGTAAGGACTTTGCTACAAACTACCTGTGTGATTTTGGGGAAGTTACATTACTGCTTTCTTTACCAATTGAGTGAAGGGTTTATCTGAATTATCTCTACAGTCTCCGAGTTCTAAATCTGAGACTTCTATAAGTCTCTGCCCGCCCTTCCTCCCTAATAAAGCTATTGCAAAAATCAAAAGTGATGATGAATGGGAAAGTGTTATGTCAACTGCAAAGGGCTGCAAATATGTAAGCTATTATAATGATGAATTATACATAATTATTCATGTAATTATTCATGTTATTATTAAACGCTATTATATATTCTACTAACTAGTCATTCCATCACTCCATATGACCCTGGCAACAGTAGAGTTGAGTATTTTCAAGAATCTCTCCTTCTTTTTAGCAGAAGTTGTCTCAAATTGTGTTCTTGAAGGGGCATTTTAAGATCAGCAGAGCTGGAGAAGCTGGCAGATAATCTGGGCCTTTGTTCAAAGCAGGAAATTCTTTTCAGAGCATGAGGTAATGTGTTATTATGAAGGATTTCCTAGACCTGGAGGAATCAGATATAAAAATGCAAATTCACAGAAGGATCTGGCAGGACCTAAATGAAGCCTGCAGAAACTTGGCTGTGGCATTAACACTGTCATCTGGTCCTTTTGTGGCACATACTCCATGGGAATTCATTCTCCAGCTTGGTTTACTGAAAGACGTCCTACTGTTTAGCTTGCATTTCTCCATCTGGGTCTGCCATATTATCCTCAGAACCTGAGTTGTAGGCTGGGAGAAGATAGGTAGAGGGAGATGGAAACATAGAACCTTAGTAGCTCAGTACAGGAAGGGACCTCAAAGGGCATTTAGTCCCACTCATTCTTGGGCAGGGATACCTTCTATTATATACCTTGCAAGTGGGCATCCAGCCTCTTTTTTAAAGACTTTCAATGATGGAAGCTCACTACTTCCTGAGGCAACCCAATCAACTTCTGAATAGCTCTCATTATTAGGACATTCCTGGTTATGTGGAGCTTAAATAAGCTTGTCTCTCCTATTGTCCTCTGGAAGTAAAATAGGACAGGTTTACTACCTTTTCCACATGTAACCTTTGAATACTTAACGCCAGTTTACAGATCTCTGTTTCCTCTTCCCCACCTTATTTCTCAGTCTTCTCTTTGGGTATACATCCTTAGCTCCTCCCTTATATAAGCCCAATCCCAATAACAGAACTGAGGTGGGTGGTGCTCCAAGGCACCAGGTCCAGTGAATGTGGGAGTAGGGTCTTCAGAGGTTTTAGCTGAATAGCAAACTGGTCCAGAGGCAGGGGTTGAAGATTAAGAATAATGAAGAGAAGGCTAATACCTTTGGACTCGAGAGACCAACTAGAACTATGGAGAAAAAGTTCAGTCTGATGACAGTATTCAAATAAAGTAGATGCTTTGGGTGAGGTACAAACATTCATATTGAGTGTGACTCTCCTTGCTCTTCTAAATTGTTTTCAACATTATTTTTAGGGGAAACTAGGTGACTCAGTGGATAGATAGCCAAGGCTAGAGATGGGAAGTTTTAAATTTAAATCTGTCCTCAGATACTTCCTAGCCGTATGTCCCCAGTCAAGTCACAACCCCAATTGCCTAGCCCATACCACTCTTCTGACTTGGAACTGATGCTCACTATCTATTTTAAGATAGAAGACAACGGTTTAAAATTGTATTCTTAGAACAGAAACTTTTTATTTTCTTTATTTTTCACTTCTAATTTCCTTCCACCTCCTCTTTCCCCTCCTACTGAGAAGGCAAGAAAAACAAAACCTACTACAATTATGCACAATTATGCAAAACAAATGCCCACATTAGCCATGTTTTTTTTTTTTTTAAAAAGCAAAACTAAGAAAGAAAGAGGAAAAAAAATGCTCCAATCTGCACTCTGAGTCCATCAGTTTTCTATCTAGAGGTGAATGACATTTTCTTCATGAGTACTTTGTAATAGTGGTAGGTCATTCTTTTGTTCAGTTATTAACTTTCTTAGCTGTTCATCTTCATAATTTTGCTATGGAGATTTTCTCCTGGTTCTAGTCACTACATTATTTCATATAAGTTTTTCTCAGTTTTTCTGAAGCCATACTCTTCATTATTTCTTACAGTACACTCATATACCATAATTTCCTCAGCCATTCTCCAGTTGCTATATACCCTCCAAGTTTCCAATTCTGTGTCACAATGAAGAGAGCTGCTATACATATTTTTGTATATATGAGTCCTTTTCCTCTTTCTTTGATTTCTTTGGGGTATAATCCTACTAACAGCATTTTGTGACAAAGTTGCAAATTACTTTTCAGAATGGCTGAAATAGTTTACAGATCCATAGACAATACTTCAGTGTACCAGTTTTTTCATGTTTGTCATTTTCCCTTTTTGTGATCTTTGTCAATCTGATGGGCTTGGGGGGGTACTTTAGAGTTCTTTAAATGTAAATTTTTTTCTAATTGTTGGTAATTTGGAGCATTTTTACATAGGGCTATTGAAAACTTTAATTTGATGGCTTCTAATTTATATCCTTTGACTATCAATTGGGGAATGGCTCTTATTTTTATGGATTTAACTTGTTTCCCTACATATTTTAGAAATGAGACAGAGTCAGAGTGAGAGAAATTTGCTGCAAAGAGCCCTCCTCTGCTTTTCTTCTAATTTTAGATGCATTGGTTTTGTTTATGTACTTTCATAAACTATATACTCAAAATTTTGCATCTCCTATGAAACTCTCTATCTCGTTTGATCATGAATTCTTCCCCTTTCTATAGATCTAACAGGTAATTTCTTTCTTACTCTGCTAATTTCCTTATGATATCACCCTTTATGTTAATTAAAGCCCTGATTTTCAACTAATTTTGGTATACAGTGGGAGATGTTGGCTCATACTTAGTTTCAGCCAGACTCCCCCTTCCTCAATAGTTTTTTGTTAATTAATGGATTCATACCCCAAATGGGTAGGATTTTAGGGTTTATCAAACATTATGCTGCTTGATTCCATAGCTACACAAGTGTAGCTAATCTGATATTTTGATCAACCACTCATTTTTCACATAGTGCCAAATTATTTTGATGATTACAACTCTGTTGTATAATTTGAGATCTGGTACTGCTAGGTTTTCTTCCTTCCAATTTAAAAAATAGATTCTCAATGAATTGGGAATGAAATAAAAAGCTAGAAAAAGAACAAATTAAAATTCTAAAAATTAATGATGAAATAAATAAAATTTAATATAAAATATTGAATCACCAAATAAATCAAGGAGTTGGTTTTATGAAAAAAAATCAACAAAATTGACAAACCATTGGTTAATCTAATAAAAAAGAGTGATGTAAATCAAATCACTAGCAATAAAGATGAAAAGGGTGGATATATCCATTAATGGAGATGAAATCAAAGCATTTATTAGGAGTTATTTTGTTCAATAGTAAGAAAACAAATGTAACAATTAAGTAAAAATAGAATACTTAAAAAATGCCTAGGCTATCAGAGCAAGAAATAGAACATCTATATAGATCTATTTTAGAAAAAGAAATTAAACAAGACATAAATGAAGTTCTTATTAAAAAAGAATCAGGATCAGAGTGAATTCTACCAAATATTTAAGGATAAACTAATTATTATATTAAACAAATTATTTGGAATAATGGGTAAAGAAGGAGTTTTATTAAAATCATTTTGTGAAACACAGATGGTGCTGATACCTAAACCAGGTAGAGCAGAAATTAAAAAAAAGAAAATATAGACAAGTCTCATTAATGAATATGGATGCAAAAAATCCTAACCAAAATATGAGCTAGGAGACAATAACAATATGTCACAAAGATAATACATTATGACCAAACAGAATTTATGTGAAGAATGCAGGGATGGCTGTAAGCCATATAAGGAAAATTATCAATATAATTGACAAAATAAATAACAAAAATAATAAAAATGATATAATTATATCAATAGAGGCACAAAAATCCTTTGACAAAATAGAATATTCATTCCTATTAAAATCACCAGAATGGAAGCCTGGGAGGCGGAGTCAAGATAGTGGTTTAGAAGCAGCAAGAGTTCAGATCTCTGAAAACCCTTCCTTACCAATCACAAACTGAATGCTCCTAGGGGACTGAAAATGAAGCCTAACAACAAGACAGAGCCAAGGAACCCTCCTGCTGGACTCAATCCAAAAGGTATGCTCCCCCCCAAAGCCAGAATCCAAGAACACTCAGGTTTAAGGGGAAGGCAGAAAGAAGGTCCCAGGACCCCTCCCCCCACCCACTGCAACACCCCTCCCCCACAGACTGCAGGGAGAGATCTTCTGTCAAAGCTCCAAGAGGGGAGACTGACAGAAAACCCCAAAACCAAAAAAAAAATGGAAAGAGCAAGAGCACAGACAAATACAGGGAGCAAAGAAGGGGTAAATATGAGCAAACAACAGAAAAAGAAGAAAGAAATTACAATAGACAGCTTCTGTACAGGCAACCAGCAAAAAGCAAATGCAATGGGGGGGAGGGATCAAGAAAGGATAAATGAGAAATTCAGTGAATTGGATACAGACTTTGGAAGAACTTAAAATGAAATTCAAAACACAATTAAGAGAGGATGAAGACAATTGGGAAAAGAACTTAAAAACTGAGATAAGTCATCTGAAACAGAAAATAGCGTCTTGAAAGCCAAAATCAACCAGCTTGAAAATGAGACAAAGGAGATGAAAGATGAGGCAAAGAAGATGAAAGATGAGGCAAAGGAGAGGAAAGATGAGGTAGAGGATGAAAGATGAGGCAAAGGAGATGAGGGATGAGGCAAAGAGGATGAAAGATGACCTCCAAAGAAAATCAGACCAGAAGGAGAAGGATGACCAAAAAGCCAGGGATGAAATCCAGTCTTTAAGAACCAGAATACAACAACTAGAATTAAGTGACCTCACAAGGCAGCAGGACACTATAAAACAAAACCAAAAGAATGAAAAAATAAATCATCTCATTCACAAAACAGAAGATTTAGAAAATCGTTCCATGAGAGACAATTTAAGAAGCATTGGTCTACCAGCAGACGATGACAAAAGAAAAATTCTGGACATAATACTACAGGAAATTATTCAAGAAAACTGCCCCAATATTCTAGAACAAGAGGAAAAAGTGGAGATTGAAAGAATCCACAGATTACCTCCTGTACTTAATACCCAACTGACAACACCCAGGAATGTTATAGCCAAATTCAAGAACTATCAGACCAAAGAAAAAAATATTACAAGCTGCCAAGAAGAAGTCATTTGGATACCATGGAACCACAGTGAGGATAACACAGGATCTGGCTGCATCTACACTGAAGGACCGAAAGGCATGGAATATGATATTCCGGAAAGCAAGGGAACTAGGTCTACAACCAAGAATCAACTACCCAGCAAAACTGACTATATTCTTACAGGGGAAAGTATGGTCAATCAACAAAATAGAAGAATTACAATAATTTGTAAAGAAAAGACCAGACCTGAACAGAAAATTTGATGTCCAAGCGCAGAACTCGAGAGAATCATCAAAAGGTAATCAAAAAAAGAGGGAAAAAGAA
This sequence comes from Monodelphis domestica, assembly GCF_027887165.1. Lineage (NCBI taxonomy): Eukaryota > Metazoa > Chordata > Mammalia > Didelphimorphia > Didelphidae > Monodelphis > Monodelphis domestica. The sequence continues at coordinate 316,137,427 of NC_077227.1, forward strand.
TAACCAAACAAAACAACAACAAAAAAACCCTTTTTTAAAGAGACTCAATAAGTTAAAATGATATGTATCCCTATAAGAAAAGAGGTCATTGGTAACTCTTAAAAACTGTTATCACCTGGCAGCTAGAAGAATTACACTTAGAGGGAATAGTGACAAACTGTATAGGATGAAATAACAAGACATAAATAGGTATATAGATATATGAATGTATAAATACATATACGTGCATATATATATGTACATATATATATATATATATATATATATATATACAACTAGAGCTAAAAGAAGGTTAATACTAAAAGAAGTGGGAAAAGAAACAAATGGGGGTAAATTTATATGTCACAAAGAAGCTCATGGCGGGAGTGGGAAAAACATCAATACACTGGAAGGGTAAAGAGGTTAGAGACAGGAAATACTCAACTCTTATGTGCATTGAAATTGACCCATAGAGGGAAGAACAATCCAATCCATTGGGGCAAAGAATAGATTTGCATCCTATAGGGGAGTAGAAGGGTAACAAATGGACTGGTGGAGAGGGAAGCAGTATAAGGGAGGGATAGGGTGGGGGGTAGTTTAAAAAAGATTGCAAAGAAAATAAGGGGGGGTAAGAAGGGAGGAGGGTAGAAACGGAAGTAAAATAAGGGTGGGAACTAGGTGGACTGATTAAAAACAAACATTGGTGTAGAAGGAAATAGTGAAAGAAGAAAAGGCAGGACTAGGAGTAGAAATCAAAATGCTGGGAAATACACAGCTGATAATCATAACTCTGAATGTCAATGGAATGAACTCACCCATAAAACGCAAGCGAATAGCAAAGTGGATTAGAATCCAAAACCCTACCATATGCTGTCTGCTAGAAACACATGAGGAAGATACAGATAGGGTGAAAGTAAGAGGATGGAGCCAAATCTATTGGGCATCAATGATAAAAAGAAGGCAGGAGTCCCAAACATGATATTTGTCAAAGCCAAAGTAAAAATAAATCTAGTTAAAAGAGATAGGGAAGATAATTACATCCTGATAAAAGGCAGTATAGACAATGAGGAAATATCAGTACTCAACATGTATGCATCAAATGGCATAGCATCCAAATTTCTAAAGTAGAAACTCGTGGAGCTCAAGGATGAAATAGATAGAAAAACTAGACTAGTGGGAGAGCTGAACCTTCCTCTGTCAGAACTAGATAAATCAAACCAAAAAATAAATAAGAAGGAGGTAAGAGAAGTGAATGAAATCTTAGAAAAATTAGAGTTAGTAGATATGTGGAGAAAAATAAATAGGGACAAAAAGGAATATACCTTCTTTTTAGTAGCACATGGTACATTCACAAAAACTGACCATGTATTAGGGCATAAAAACATTGCAAAAAGTGCAAAAGAGCAGAAATAATAAATGTAACCTTCTCAGGTCACAATGCAATGAAAATAATAATTAGTAAGGGTACATGGAGGGTAAATAAAGAAATTAATTGGAAATTAAACAATACAATTCTCCAAAACCAGTTAAAGAACAAATCATAGAAACAATCAATAATTTCATTGAAGAAAATGACAATGATGAGACATCCTTTCAAAACCTATGGGATGCAGCCATAGCAGTACTCAGGGGGAAATATATATATCCTTGAGTTCATATATATATTAATAAAGGAGGGAGAGCAGAGGTCAGTGAATTGGGCATGCAAATTAAAAAACTGAAGAGTGAACAAATTAAAAATCCTCAGATGAAGACTAAATTAGAGATCCTAAAAATCAAAGGAGAAATTAATAGAATTGAAAGTCAAATAACTATTGATTTAATAAATGAGACTAGAAGCTGGTACTTTGAAAAAAAAACAAATAAAATAGACAAAGTACTGGTCAATCTAATTAAAAAAAGAAAAGAAGAAAACCAAATTGATAGTATCCAAGATGAAAAGGGAGACCTCACCTCTAATGAAGAGGAAATTAAGGCAATCATTAAAAATTATTATGCCCAATTATAAGACAATAAATATGGCAATCTAGGTGATATGAATGGATATTTACAAAAATATAAGTTGCATAGTCTAACAGAGGAATTAATAGACTACCTAAACAACCTCATATCAGAAAAAGAAATAGAACAAGACATCAAAGAACTCCCTAAGAAAAAATCTCCACATCCAGATGGATTCACAAATGGATTATATCAAACATTCAAAGAACAACTAATCCCAATATTATACAAACTATATGACAGAATAAGCAAAGTATGAGTTCTACCAAATTTATTTTACGACACAAATATGGTACTGATCCCAAAACCAGGCAGGTCAAAAACAGGGAAATAAAACTATAGACCAATCACCCTAATGAATATAGGTGCAAAAATCTTAAATAGGATACTAGCAAAAAGGCTCCAGCAAGTCATCACAAGTCATCACACTATGACCAGGTAGGATTCTTACCCAGAATGCAAGGATGGTTCAATATTAGGAAAACCATCCACGTAATTGACCATATTAACAAGCAAACTGACAAAAATTACATGATTATCTCAATAGATGCAGAAAAAGTCTTTGATAAAATACAACACCCATTCCTATTGAAAACATTAGAAAGTATAGGAATAGAAGGGCCTTTCCTAAAAATAATAAACAGTATATATCTAAAACCATCAGCAAACATATCTGCAATGGGGATAAACTAGAAGCCTTCCCAATAAGATCAGGAGTGAAACAAGGATGCCTATTATTTAACATTGTACTAGAAACACTAGCAGTACCAATTAGAGAAGAAAAAGAAATTGAAGGTATTAAAATTGGCAGTGAAGAGACCAAGCTATCACTCTTTGCAGATGATATGATGGTCTACTTAAAGAATCCTAGAGAATCAACCAAAAAGCTAGTCAAAATAATCAACAACTTTAGCCAAGTCGCAGGATACAAAATAAACCCACATAAGTCATCAGCATTTCTATATATTTCCAATCCTTTTCAGCAGCAAGAATTAAAAAGAGAAAATCCATTTAAAATCACTCTAGACAATATAAAATACTTAGGAATCTATCCTCCAAAACAAACACAGAAGCTATAGGAACACAACTACAAAACACTCTCCACACAATTAAAACTAGAACTAAACAATTGGAGAAACATTGGTTGCTCATGGGTAGTATGAGCTAAAATAATAAAAATGACAATCCTGCCCAAATTAATTTACTTCTTTAGTGCCATACCCATTCAACTACCAAAAAACTTTTTTACTAAATTAGAAAATAACCATAACAAAGTTCATTTGGAAGAACAAAAGATCAAGGATATCCAGGGAAATCATGAAAAAAAATGCAAAGGAAATGCAACTTGCAGTCCCAGATCTCAAACTATACTATAAAGTAGTGGTCATCAAAACAATTTGGAACTGGCTAAGAGACAGAAAGGATGATCAGTGGAATAGACTTGGGGTAAATGACCTCAGTTAGACATTCTATGTTAAGCCCCAAAATGCCAGTTTTTGGGACAAAAACCCACTTTTTGATAAAAACTGCTGGGAAAATTGGAAGACAGTATGGCAGAAATTAAGTTTGGATCAACATCTCACACCCTACACTAAGATAAACTCAGAATGGGTGAATGACCTGAATATAAAGAAGGAAACTATAAGCAAATTAGGTGAACACAGAATAGTATAGTTGTTAGATGTTTGGGAAAGGAAAGACTTTAAAACCAAGCAAGACTTACAAAGAGTCAGAAAATGTAAAATCAATAATTTTGATTGCATCGAATTAAAAAGGTTTTGTACAAACAAATCTAATGCATCCAAAATTAGAAGGGAAGCAACAAATTGGAAAAAATCTTCTTTACAAAAACCTCTGACAAAGGTCTAATTACTCAAATTTATAAAGAGCTAAACCAATTGTACAAAAATCAAGCAATTCTACAATGGATAAATGGGCAAAGGACATGAATAGGCAATTTTCAGTTAAAGAAATCAAAACTATTAATAAGCACATGAAAAAGTGCTCTAAATCTCTAATAATCAAAGAAATGCAAATCAAAACAATTCTGAAATATCACCTCATGCAGATTGGCTAACATAACAGCAATGGAAAATAATGAATGATGGAGGGGGTGTGGCAAAGTTTGGACATTAATGCATTGCTGGTGGAGTTGTGAATTGATCCAACCATTCTGGAGGGCAATTTTGAACTATGCCCAAAGGGCATTAAAAGATTGCCCTTTGATCCAGCCATAGCACTGCTGGTTTTGTATCCCAAAGAGATAATAAGTAAAAAGACATGTACAAAAATATTCATAGCTGTGCTCTTTGTTGTTGCAAAAAATTGGAAAAGGAGGGGATGCCCTTCAATTTGGGAATGGCTGAACAAATTGTGGTATATGTTGGTGATGGAATACTATTGTGCTGAAAGGAATTATAAAGTGGAGGAATTCTATGGGGACTGGAACGACCTCCAGGAATTGATGCAGAGTGAGAGGAGCAGAACCAGGAAAACATTGTACACAGAGACAGATACACTGTGGTACAACCGAATGTAATGGACTTGTCCATTAGTGGTAATGCAGTGATCCTGAACAACTTGGAGGAATCTATGAGAAAAACCACTATCCACATTCAGAGGAAACATTGTGGGAGTAAAAACACCGAAGAAAAACAACTGCTTGAATACATGGGTCAAAGGAATATCGTTGAGAATGTAGACTCTAAATGAACATCCTAGTGCAAACAACATCATTGAAATAGGTTCTGATCAGGGACACAAGTAATATTCAATAAAATTGCCTGTTGGCTGTGGGAAAGTTGGGTGGAGGGGAGGGAGGGAAATAAAGTGAATATTGTAACCAAAAAATAAAATTAAAATGAAAAATAAATAAATCACCAGAATGATTTTTTCCCCTTAAAATGATATGAAACATCTACCTAAACCATCAGCAAGTGTGATCTGTAATGGGGAGAAGCTAGAAACTTTTCCAGTAAGATCAGGAGTGAAACAAAGGTACCCATTATCATCAGTATTATTTAATACAGTATTAGTAATACTATCAATAGCACATAAGAGAAGAAAAAGCAATTACAGAAATCAGAATGGGCAAAAAGGTAATAAAACTATCTGCTGATGAGATGATGGTATATATGGAAAATCCTAGAAATTCAACTAAAAAGTTAGTTGAAAAGGGCTATTAATCTGTGCATACCCTTTGATACAGGAATACCTCTATTAGGTCTGTATCCCAAAGAGATAAAAAAAGGTAAAGGAACTACTTGTAAAAAATATTTATAGCAGTTTTTGTGGTGGCAAAGAATTGGAAATTGAGGGGATATACATTAATTGGAGAATGGCTGAACAAATTGTGGTATCTGATGGTGATGGAATATTATTGTGCTATTAGAAACAATGAACAGAATGATTTCAGAAAAAGCTGGAAAGACCTACATGAACTGATGCAAAGTGAAAAAGCAAAACCAGGAGAACATTGCACATAGTAATAGCAACATTGTATGATTAACTGTGAAAGACTTAGTTACTCTCAGCAATACAATGATCCAGGATAATTTTGAAAGACTTATGGCAAAGAATGCTATCTATCTCCAGAGAAAGAACTGAGTTGGATCAAAGTAGGTCAAAGTAAACTATTTTTCACTTTAGTTTATTTGTGTTTTTCTTTGGGGGTTTTGGTTTTATACAGATATATATTTTTTAAAAATTTAATTAATTAATTTAGAATATTTTTTCTTCCTTACAAGATTCATGTTCTTTTCCTCCCCTCCTTCTATCCCCCTCATATAGCCAATGGGCAATTCCACTGGATTTTACATGTGTCATTGATCAAAACCTATTTCCATATTATTGATATTTGCACTGGGATGATTGTTTAGAGTCTACATCCCCAATCATATCCCCATTAACCCATGTGATTAGGCAGTTGTTTTTCTTCTGTTTATACAAGCATTCTCTTACAACAATGAGCAATATGGAAATATGTTTTACATGATAATACATATATAACTCAGATCAAATTGCTTACCATATCCAGGAAGGAGGAGGGAAAGGAGGAAGGGAGACAGTTTAGACCCTATAACACCAGAAATGTATGTGGAAATTTGTTATTACGTATAATTGAGAAAATAAAATATCTTTGAAAAAAGCTAGTTGAAATGATCAATAATTTTAGCAAAGTAGTAGGATATAAAACAAACCCACATAAATTATCAACATTTTTATGTATTACTGATAGTGTCTTGTGAGAAGAGATAGAAATTTTCCATTTAAAATAACCAGATAGAATAAAATACCTGGGAGTATATTTGCCAAAAGAAAGCCAGGAAATATATGAACATTATTATAAAGCACTTTTTATACAAATAAAGTCAGATCTAAATAATTGGAGAAATATTCATTGTTCCTGGATTGACAGAACTAATATAATTGAAATGACAATACTACCTAAACTAATATACCTATTCAATGCTATCCCAATTAAATGACCAAAAATTATTTTGACATTAGAAAAAGTAATAACAAAATTTATTTGGAAGAATAAAAGATCAAATATATCAAAGGACTTAATTAAAAAACATAAAGGAAGGAAGTCTAGCAGAACCAGATTTTAAATTGTATTGTAAAGCAGTAATTATCAAAACTATCTGGTATTAGCTAAAAAATAGAAAGGTAGATCAGTGGAACAGAACAGACATATGACAAACACCAATAAAAGATTATAAATCTTGTATTTGACAAAATCATAGACCCAAGTTTTTGGGATAAGAAATCACCATATAGTAAAATTTGCTGGGCTAACTGGAAACTAGTTTGGCAGAAACTAGGTATAGACATTATTCACTAAGATCAAAGTGGTTACATTAGCTAGATCTAAATGGAGATAATATAACTAGCAGAACAGGGAACATGCCATATATCAGTTTTATGGATAAGAGAGGAATTTATGATTCAATAATAGAGGGAGACCATTGTGAAATGTAAAATGGATAATTTTGAGTATATTAAATTGAAAAGAGTTGTGCAAATGAAATAAATGCTTCTAAGATTAAAAGGAAAGCAGAAGATTGGGAAAATTTTATAGATAGCCTCTTAGAGCTATCAGATCTAAAATATATAGAAAATGTTGACAAATTTGTAAGAATAAGAGACATCCTCCAAATGATAAATGGGCAAAAGAAATAGGCAATTTTTGGATGAAGAAGTCAAAACCATACATAGGTATATGAAAAAATGCTCTAATTCAACACTGATTAGAAAAAATGCAAACTAAAAATACTCTGAGATATCATTCCATACCTATCAGATTTGCTAAAATGTACACTGCAAAACACATATGTTCCAAAGTATGTATAGCATCCCTCTTAATAGTAGCAACTATTTGGAAACTGAGGAGATGTCCATAAATTGGGGAATGGCTGAACAAATTGTGGTATATGACTGTGATGGAATACTACTGTGCAATCAGAAACTTTGAACAGATTGATTATAAATCTTGTATTTGTCAAAATCACAGATCCAACTTTTGGGGATAAAAATCACTATATTAAAAATTGCTGTTATAACTGGAAACCAGTTTGGCAGAAACAGTGAAATGAGTAAAACCAGTAGAAAACAATACACAGCAACAGAACTATTGCTAGAAGAATAAACTGTGAATGTCACCTCCAGAAAGTGAACAGAAGTACTGAGGTACAACTAGGGAAATGGATTTCTTTAAATTTACTAACCTTATTCATTAAAGAATAAAATATTCTCTGAGTACTCAAAGCATTTGTCAGGAGAACTGAAAATGATATTAATGTAATAAGAATGTGGTCAGGTTTCAATGAAAAGTAATAGATTTTTCACAAGGCATGGAAAAGCTAAAATAATGCAACAAAAATAAGGTCATACATAGGCTTATAGGGTCACAGGTTTAGATATGGAAAGGATGCTTCTCCATTGAGGAGACAATGGTTTCTCAGAATACTCAGGATTTCTTTGTGCCTCCATCCATCAGATTCCATGCTGTCTGATTTTGAAGGTGCCCACTGACTTTGGATTGTTTGTGTCAGACAGAAGATCAGACATTGTACCAACTCAAGACTACTGTCTGAGCAGTTAGCTTCCCTGAGTGATTGAAAAGCTAAATTCTTCTCATCTTCCTTTCTTCTGTATTTATGGTATATATATATATATACATATACATATATATATGCATATATATATGTATGGGGTGTATGGGAGGGTGTTCAGGGAGGCGTATTACCTCTGATGTAAGGATTTTCCAAGCTCTTTTCAGGGATGTTCATCCACCTTTGGTGTACACCTTTTACTCAACTCTCACCTGTGGCTTCAAGAAACTATAGCATGTGCAGTGGCCTCACCCAAGTAGAATCATCTTGGCAGGCAGACATAAGCAGGTTGAGAGGAAATGAAAGTCCTCAAACCTGTCAGTGAGTTTGGGGGTACCTACCCAGGCATAGGGGAATTCCAGTGGAATAGGAGGATGAGAACAACTAGTTCCAATGGCTAAAAAGGCAGTTGAAGTAGGTGCTGTGGAGTGTTTAAGAGCTTGGTCAGCCATCAAAGATGCCAAAGTCATCTGCTTCATCCGTAGTCATCACCAGTCATCCTGTCTTTTTTCTTCCCACTGGTCTTGGATGACTGGAAGAAAAAATGAAGCCAAAGACTTTGTGCAACTCTGCCTTGCTTATATTCAATTCACTTACAAGTCAAGACATCACCTCATGATGTCATCAGACCTCTTTGAAATGCAGGACAAGCAACAACAACAACAATGACAAATTTCCATCCTCTCTCTGTATTTTCTAGGTTTCTAGTTTTTTCATGTTTATCCCTCTTATTAGAATGTGATCTTCTGTTTTTCAGCCCTTTTTTTTTGGTATTAATAGCACTTAGTACCTGGAACATTGTAAACCTTTAATACATGTTTATTAATATTAAACGACTATTGGATCAGCTAGATGGCTCACTGAATAGAGCACCAGGTCTGGAGATGAGAGGTCCTGGGTTCAAATTTGACTTAGATACTTCTGAGCTGTGTGACTTTGGGCAAGTCACTTAACCCCTGAACCCTTGTCTAGCCCCTAGCACTCTTCTGTCTTGGAATCTGTACTCTGAATCAATTATAAGACAGAAGGTAAGGATTTAAAAAAATATTAAATGACTGTCTTCCACAAGGCTGTGGCAATATTCATTTGGTCATTTCAAATGCACTTTGTCTGTTTGTTGACACAATTTGTGCCAGGCCTGTGGAAATCTTTTCTTATAGAAATCCTCACCACTCAGATGAGTGAAATCTTAGTTCTGGGCTCTGGGTAATCAAGGGGGGAAATTACTGAGTGGGATTCCCCAACTGAACAAATATTCAAATGTGACAAAAACTGTTGAAACAGTAGAATGTATATGGCGAGTTGAATATTTCAGGATCCATTTGCCTACTTAATATAAACCACACAGTCTGCCAATAATAAAGACTGGGTTAGAATCTGAGTTCTCTGTCTCTCAGGGAAAGTTGTTGGGGGAGAGCCTTGACTTGGACAATGTCTATACAATCTTCAAAGAAGCCCCCAGTCAGAGATAGATCGACTTTACCTCCATTTTGTCTTCGACATCTTAGAGGCTTGATCACAGAGTCTTAAACTGAGGCAATCCACTTCAGTAGCATATATATGAACTTGGCCAAGTGAGCCTTCGATGACCAGTCTTCACATCCTGCACTTATGTCCACTCCTAGAAGATCTCCTTCTATCCCTTTCTCCTTTAGGAGTCTGCTCTCCTTCTGCTTTCTAGCTTGCTTTTAGGCAAGGTTTTCTCTCAATTCCTTTCCTCTCAGTGGAAGGTCAATCTCCAAGCTCCTTGTTCTTGGGATCTCTTTATTTTATACATTCCCAAGTTCTCTCTGGGAAAGGACACACTCTGGTGTGCTTCAGACACCAAGCAACATATGGGTATGTAGCGTGGTGGGGGGGAGACTAGATGAATTGTGGGGCAGTGAGTATTTAGTGCCTCCTAAATCATGTAGAAAAGCTTAAAAAAGCCCAACATAATAAAACAATAAAATAAAATAAGAATCATCTCATGGTTGTTAAATGATTCACTTAGAGATTTAGCCTAGAGAAGAAAAGGCTCAGGGAGAAAAAGACTGTTTCTTCTAACCAGTTTTTCCAGACTAATTATACATTACTCCCCTTCAGTATTCTACAGTCCAGCCAGACTGGTCTTCTTGCTGTTTTTCCCATTCCTCACACAGGCTGTCTGCCTTCTGTGTCTAGAATGTTTTCCCTCCTCTCCTTCATGTCTTATAAAAGGCCTTTTCTGATCCTCAATTGTTAGTGCTACTCCCCAAATTACCGTTCATTTGTTTTTCATATTATGCACTTATATGTATTGGATGTCCCTCTCTCTCCCCCTTGAAGGAAGGAATTATTTTATTTTTGACTTCATATCTCCAGTACCTTGCACATAGGGCACTGAACTGAACATAGCTTCAAATCCTGCCTAAAACATTTACTAGTTATGTAATCCTCAATTTCCTCAACTATAAAATGATGAGTTGGAAATCTATGGTTCTGTGAATTAGTATTCGAAGGGCTGATATAGAGTAGAAGGAATAGACTTGTTCTACTGGGCTCTAGAGAGCACAACTAGGGGCAGTTAGGAGTAGGGGTGTGATGGGGGAGTGGAGAGAGTTAGATAGACAGGGAGACAGATATCTATTGAATATAAAAATGATATGTATTTTTAATGATACAATGATATAATATATTACACATGTAATATGTAATATTATTATTTATAATAATAACTTTGCAATAATTAGAACAACCTAACAAGAGAGATGACTTCTCCACGAGGCTGTGAGTTCTTTGCCCCTGGAGGTCTTCATGCAGAAGCCAGATGGATGATTGTGGGGTAGGTTCATAGGCAATCTGACATTCTTTGATTGGTGCCAAGTGAATACAATTAGAAGTCAGCTAAAGCAACATGAAATCTTTTTGGTTCCGTTCAGTTTACAATGATTCCTCCCATCCAGACTCTGCTTTCTCTCTGGTCCTCTTCTCTAAATGCTTCCCATTTTCCTTTTATTGGAGTTACTTTTGTTCATGTCTTCAATATCTCATTAGATCAGGACAGTGACCCTGGTTTCTAGAAGAAGACCATGCCAGGGGGCAGCTAAATAACACAGTGGATAGAAAGCCAAACTTACAGATGGGAGGTCCTGGGTTCAAATGTGGCCTCAGACACTCCCTAGCAATGTGACCCTGGAAAAGTCACTTAGCCCCCATTGCCTAGCTCTTACTGCTCTTCTGCCTCAGAACCAATATGTAGTATTGATACTAAGACAGAAGATAAGGGTTTAAAAAAGAAAATAGAAGACAATGCCACAAGACATAAGTCCTGACAGGCTTGAGCTGACGGTAAAGACTTCTGGTGATAGACTGGGTCTGCTGTCCAAAAACTAGTCTACCTCATTACCAGCAAAGTCCTGAGAAGCTAATCTCTAGTGATATGGCTTCCAGTTAATGGAGTATGTGGCCAAGGTACAACAAAGGAAAATACAAAAAAGACCCCAGTTTCTTCAATTAAGGCAGTGATGGTGGTAGAATGGTGGTAGATGGTGTTAAGAAAAGTGGTTGGCATTCTGGAGAGCAATTTGGAACTATGGCCAAAGGGCTTTAAAAGACTTCCTACCCTTTGATCCAGCCATACCACTGCTGGGTTTGTACCCCAAAGAGATAATAAGGAAAAAGACTTGTACAAGAATATTCATAGCTGCACTCTTTGTGGTGGCAAAAATTTGGAAAATGAGGGGATGCCCTTCAATTGGGGAATGGCTGAACAAATTGTGGTAAATGTTGGTGATGGAATACTATTGTGCTCAAAGGAATAATTATTGAACTGGAGGAATTCTAGGAATTGATGCAGAGCAAAAGGAGCAGAACCAGCAGAATGTGGCACAATTGAATGTAATAGAGTTTTCTCCTAGCAGCAATGCAATGACCCAGGACAGTCCAGAGGAATTTAGGAGAAAGAATGCTATCCACATCCAGAGAAAGAACCGTGGGAGTAGAAACAGAGAAGAAAGAGATATGATCGATCATGTGGTTCAATTGGGATGTGATTGGGGTTTTGGCGTTAAAAGATCACTCTACTGCAAATATGAATAACATGGAAATAGGTTTTGAACAATGATATATGTATACTCCAGTGGAATTGCTTGTCAGCTCCAGAAGGAGAGAGGGAAGAGGGGAGGGAAAGAACATGAATCATGTAACCATGGAGAAATATTCTAAATAAATTTAAAAAAAAGAAAAGGGGTTGGACAGGAAGTTCTTAGAATCACATTTTTTGAGACTGGTTAGGAAATATTACTTTTTTTTTGCTTTCACAGAATGTTTTTTTTTTAATCAATTTGATTCTCAGCTGTAACAGAGTTTATTTTAAAACTTTATAGATTTCACAATAGTGTAACCAATACATATAGGAAATATTAATTTAACTATTGGTATTATAGATGTGAGGTAACATTTAACAAAGATAGGGCTTTATTGGCATAGTACAAAGACACAAAAATAATGTCTTAGAAAAAGAATAATAATAATGCTAGATGAGCTCCATCAAAAATATGAGAATAACTTTTATATTATACTATTAATTCATTTAACATTGCTAGAGCCTATAGCATATTAAATATAAAAGAATAATAGCAGGAGGCAGTTAAGTAGCACAACAGATAGATTGCCAGGCATGGAGTTGGGTACATCCTGGATTCAACTCTGGCCTCAGATACTTCCCAACTACGTGATCCTGTGCAAGTCACTTAACCCTAATTGCCTAGCCCTTTCTGTTGTTCTGTCTTAGAAATTATACTTAGAAAGTAGGGGGTTTAAAAAAGAAAAAAAAGAATAATAGCAGATTAGTCACTTGTTCTAGATGTTACTAAACTTTGGCAAACTGGAATCAAGAAGAACTGAGTTCAATTTCAGCCTTGGATGTTTACTAATTCTACAACTTTGAGCAAATCACTTCACCTCTGTCTCACTTTTTCCCTCTATAAAATGGGGCTAGTAATAGCAACTACCCCCAGGGCTGCTGTGAGAATCAGCTGAGACAATAATTGTAAAGGGCTTAGCAAACCTTAAAGCACCTATGAAAGGGCTATTATCATTACTCTTATGAAATGTTGAAAATGAGTTAGTGAAAATAATAATAATAATAATAATGTCCAGTTAGTTTAACATTTTCTTTTTACAGAAGAAGAAACAGACCTAGAAAAAAAAGAAGGGACTTATCTAATTTTGCACAGGTTGTGATGGGCACAGTTACAATTTGAACCCAGGGTACTTGAAAAAACTCCAGAATTTCCAGACCTTCTTCCTTGTGGACATTACTTTGGCAAACCCAGATCTCTCTTCTTTCCACTTTGGCAGATATTTTCCTGTCTGAAAAACTAATCCTTTGGTAGCCAAGGCTCTGGTGCTGGCGAATTTCTTCATGCTTCTCTATGCTTATTCTTGGACAACAGTTACCTTGCCCATTATACTCAAAGCCCTTCCATCTACCTTGGTAGGCTACCAGAGGTTGTGTGTGCCCTGTTAGCTTTGCCTTGAAGATCCTGGAGTCCCTTAAATGCCATGATGAGTCATGGATGGTAGAGCTCAGACTTTAACAAGGTGATCTAATGTTTTTTGTTTTGTTTTTTTGGTAGAAACTCTTTTCCAAGGGACTCTATTTCTATCCCCGAGCAGCAGAACTTTGGACTCTGAACCCTGCAGAGAGTGCTTTGAGTCACAATTTTGAGACTGTCTGGGAAATACTAATTTAATTACTGATATCAAAAATGTGTGGTGAGACTTAACAAAGATTGAGCTTCTGTGGCATAGTCCAAAGACACTTCCATGCCACAAAAATAAGGTCTTAAAGGAATAAGGATAATAACATATGAGCTCCATCAAAATGATGAGAATAATTTTTATAGTAGGCTATTGATTCATTTGCCATTGTTATAGCTTGTAGAATATGAAATATAAAAGAATGGTAGTAGGTTAGAGGTTGGAGCAGCTAGGTGGTACACTGGATAGATAGAATGCCAGGCCTAGAGTCAGGCCTGAGTTCAAATCACATCTTAGACACTTACTGATTGTGTGACCCTGGGTAAATCACCTAGCCTCACCCTGTCTCAGTTTTCTTACTGGGGATAATAATGAAAAAGTAATATGATGGTGAAAATAAAAATAATAGAACCTACTTCCCAAGATTGTTGAGAAGATCAAAAGAAATAATATTTGTAAAGCACTTTCCAAGACCTAAAGTACTACACAAATACTAGCTATATTATTATTATTATTATTATTATTATTATTAAGCAAAACTTTGTTTGGTAGCCCATGGGCTTCAGCTATGGGATCTAGAATTCTGAGAGAATATGATTTTTTTTGAGGGAATTCCTACTCCACTTTCAGGTCTTTCTACTTTGAATTCAGTTTTGCCTTCCTATAATAAACTGTTGGAACTCAATGGGGGTACAGCTAGGTGATGCAGTGGATAGAGTGCTTGACCCAAGAGTCAAGAAAATTTAACTTCCTGAGTTCAAATCTGGCCTTAATGATCCAGGGCAACTCATTTAGCCCCGTAGCCTCAGTTTTCTAATCTGTAAGATGAGCTAGAGAAGGAAATGGCAAACTACTCTGCTGAGAAAATCCTAAATGGAGTCATGAAGAGGCAGACTGACTGAAATGACTGAACAGCAATGAAAGAACTCAGTGGAGGAGGGGAGGGGACTATGGATCTTAGAGGTATGGTAGGAAGCAGTGTGGTCTTTGGAAGGTAGTATGGCATATGGGAAAGACCACTACATTCGGAGTCAGAAGGCTTAGGTTCAGATATCATCAGTGTGTAACTTTGGGTGAGTCATGACATTGCTCTACTTGGGACTTCAGTCTCCTTATCTGTGACATAAATAAAGAATTTGTATTAGATAGTGTCTAAGGTTCCTTCCAGTCTTGAACACTGGAAGTCTCTCTAGGGTTATAATTTTCCAGCATTCTCTTTTAGAATTTCTCCTTCCCCAGTGCAGTGGCTGAAACCACTGGATATTTAATTCTTGACCTGGGACTCTCCAGCTATTTCATGTATAAATAAGACATTCCAAGAAGAATAGTAACTTTTAAAGTTGAGCAAGAGATTGGTTAGAATGTTGGATAAGAATGAGGGGTGTGACTGCGTGGATTTTGAATATGGTGGTTTTATTTGAAATGACAAGAAAGCATAAAGGGCAAAATGCTAAAGCCTGCAGCTTGGCATTAAGGAAAGAGAATAAGTATTTATGAAGCACCTACTATGTGCTAAAAACTTCATTTAAAAAACCTCCCCCAACCCCCATCTCAGTTGATCCTTACAATGATCCAGGAGGTTGGTGCTATTATTATCTTCGCTTTCCAGGTGAACAAACAGAGGCAGATAGAGGTTAAGAGCTCAGGGTCTTATAACTAGTGTTTGAAAGTAGATTTGAATTTAGATCTTTCTGACTCAGGCTCTGTGCTTGGTTCACTGCACTATCAGATGCTTCTAGTCTGGTCCTAGCTCAGCTATGTTTGTTACTTGCCATGTAACCTTAATTAAGTCTTTTTTGTTTTTTCTAGATCTTATCTTAGTTTCCTTCCCTATAAAAAGAGAAGATTGGAGAAGAGATTCTCTAATACATCTTCTAGTTCTGACAGGGCCAATATTTATGTTCTTTCCAGCTCTGCCATTCCACTCTTTCCTTAGCCCCCTCCTAACTCTTTGATATCCTCGATTCTGTGACCCTGAGTCCCCTTCTCTTAATCTTCAACATTAACAGTTGACTTATATTTCAAACTGAGCATCTTCCTTCTGAAAAAAAAATCATGCTAAATAACTAGCATCACTTTGTTGCTGAGATTCATCTGAGAGGAGTCACTGAGTCAATCTAGGAGAAGAGTCTGGTTCCATTCCCAGATGTACCACTGCATATATCTCTTCTCCTAGTTTCACTTTCCCCTTATGTGTAAAAAGAGAGGATTTGGCTGGGGCATCTATAATATCTCTTCTAACTCTAGACTCTTTGAACCTTCAGTTCTTGAATGCCTGGTCGTTAGTGGTTCCAAGAAGTGAGTAGGGGGAAGGTCCATTTTGTGATGGCAACATCACATTCTGCCATCCCTCTGCCCACCTACTGATGGTTCAGGCTTACCTCAGCAAGGCCTTCTTTTCCTTATTTGTAAATCTTGAGTGTTAATAAATAATGTCGTGAGGCACAAAGTACTAACTTTTATTATCCCAACCAATATGTAACAAGAAATGAGGGTTCAGGAATAAGCCATAAACCATGGAATATCTCATAAATGCTCTTTTTCTGAAACCATGACAGATTCGATGGAGCGGCTGCCCATGCTTAAGGGGAGAATAAGAGGGGGGAGATGCAGTGGTTTAAGACCAATGCTGATTAGAATTTTTTATAAGTTTTTTTTTATAAGAGTAATAACAGCTCTTTGGAGACAATAATCTCGCTCGGGTAGGGTCTTAAAGATCTTTGAGAATGGGAATTTGATTAGCAATCAGGAGCATCTCGAGTTTCTGCCTGGACCATTTCTAATTTCTCTCATTTACACTCTTTTTATTGTGTTCAGCCCCCTGGGGAAGGGAGATATTTCTGATGATCAAAATGCTATTTCAAGATCAATATCACTACTTACGCAAACTCCACACTCCTGATGGTGCCTCCCCCCTCCTCTAAAAGGGGAACTGTTCTTATTGTTGTCTTAGCATCACAGAATTAGAGCTGGAAAAGACCCTATAGTCCATTAAGTCAAAACCCCTTAGTTGACATGTAAGGAAACGAGATCCAGGTCACAGAGCTTGTCTAAGGCCGTGGAATTAACAGAGAGAAGTTTTAAACCCAGGTTGTCTAGCTTGAAATCTAGTGTTGCTTTCACAGTCTCATGTGGATTCCTCATCTTCTGTTTAAGAAGCATAAACTCCTGAACCCTGGCTTATTTAAGGTCCTACACAGTCTGGAAACAACCTACCTTTCTAGTTTTATCTCCCTCCATATGCATATATTCAATTTGATTCAATTCAATAAGCAATTATGAAGAATAGCATAACAAGCTTGAAGATGGGAGGTCCTGGGTTCAAATTTGCCTCAGATACTTCCTAGCTGTGTGACTCTTGGCAAGACAATTAACCCCATTGCCCTGGAACCCATCCTTAGTTTTGATTCTAAGGTAAGGGTTCAAAAAAAGTGTTCGATACTATAATAAGTGAAGGGGATACAAAGACCAAAATGAAAACAATCTGCCCTCAAGGAACTTTGAGTCTATTGTGGAAAACAACACATGTACAGAACATGTAGTACACACACATGGCATGGGCATATACATACATATGTACACATATATAAAGTAGATGGGGTGTGCTGAGAGGATTAGCACCTCTGGTGTGAAGGACAGTGTTCTGTGCATTATGGTACCACCTAGGGGCCAAATCTGGAGTGAGGACTGTTCATCCACCTGTGGTGTCCACTTCTCATCCAACTCTCATCTGTGTCTCCAAGAAGCTATAGCACATTTTATGGCCACATCTGGTAAAACTGTCTCAGCAGATCAGTTAAACCAGGATGAGAGTAACTGATAGACCTTAAACCAGTCAGTGATGTATGGCAGTGTCTACCCCAACTATGTAAAGACTTTCCTTGGCAGAATAAATAGATGAGAATAATACCAGTGGCCATGAAGCGGGTGCTGTGGAGCACTTAGAGCTTGGTCAGACATTGAAGACACCAAGGTCATCCATTGCATCCCAGGCCATCACCAGTCCTCTTGACTTTTGTCTTGCTATTGGACTTGCATGACTCTGGAAGAAAGAGTGAGACTGATGACTTTGTGTAACTTTGCCTCAGTTAAATTCAACTCATAAGCAAGGCATGCTATCATCCAGTGACATTATTGGTCCTTCTTGAAAGCAACAATAATAATCTGTAAGCACATGTAAATCTAAAGTAATCCAAGTAATCCCTCTGCTATAGTTATACTTGAGGATTTAGATTCTCCTTTCCTGCCATCTCAATTCAATTAGTTCAATTCATTTTGATTCGGTTCCATTTAATTTAGGTCATTCTTATTCAATTAGAAGGCAGTACTTTGTATAGTAAATAACACTGAACCTAGTCAAAGACAAGCATTCATTTCCTGGCTGTCTCTGCCACTTGCTAGCTGTAAGATTTTGGCAAGCTGCTAGTTCTTCCTGAGGCTCAGTTTGCTTATATGTAAAATGGGGAGAATAGCATCTGCAGCTCCCTAGCCTGTAAGGTAACAGTGAGAAAAATGCTAGACAGTCAGAGTCCTACATGGATGGGAGTTACAATGATTGTTCTTCTTTGGACCTCAGTTTCCTCATCTGTAAAATGAGGGGAGTTGGAGTGAATGATTTTTGATCCTATAAATTCATGCAAATCATCAAACATCTAGAAGGCACCTACTATCTATTAAGCTCAAGACTCCTGTCTGGAATGTTATTCCATATCATCATTCCTTCTCCCAACCTGTTGGAACATACTATCTTTCCTGACCCTGCTTAACACCTCCCACTTCTCAGGAGCTTTCCTGGTTCCCTTAGCTTGAGAGCCCATTCATGAACTGTCATCACTCCTTTTTGTATCAGAAGTTAGGGTTTTAGAGGCTTGCAAGCTCAAAAAATGAAATGACAACTAACAAAAGTACTTTTAGCCTAGGTTGTATTAAGAATCGGAATTACATCCATATTGTGGGAAGTAATAATACTTTAGTCTGCTTTCTCAGTTTGCCAGTTCACATCAAAGTACTGCCAGAGACTGACAAATTGGAGGATCCAAAGGACAGTGACCAAGATGATAAAGAAACTGTGCATCTTGCCCTATGAGGGTCAGTTGTAGCTGAGAATGCTTAACCTTTCCTTGTTGACTCTTCATGACCCTATTTGGGATTTTCTCAGCAAAGATACTGGAGTGATTTGCCATTTCCTTCTCCCGTTTTTACAGATATTTTACAGATAAAGAAACTGAGACAAACAGGTTAAGTGACTTGTTCAGGATCCTACAGCTACTCTGAGGCTGAATTTGAACTCAAGTTTTCTTGTTGACTCCAAGTTCAGCCATCTATCTACTGTGCCACCTAGCTGCCTTTTATAGAGAAGACTGTGTGTATGACCATGGTTTATATTTGAAGGGCTGTCATGTAGAAGGAATGTTAAAGTAAGATTAGATGTCTTTGTGGAGTACAAGGGAGTTTTTGTTATCACTTTCTCTCCCAACCAACAAAGGAACTTTGAAACCTTCCTTTGTAGCAAATAAAAATAATTAAGTAAAATGGGCTTACAACATCTGATACAGAGTGCAACATCTGTTATCCATAGTTCCCCACCTTTACAATGAGAGATACAAAGTATATTTTACCATATATCCTCCAGGATCAAAATTGGTCATCATAGTCAACCGAACTCCCCTGGAGTTATCTTTGATAGTATTGTGTGTTTTTACTGATCTAGAAATTTCCCCTCCAAGTCTACATGCTTGGCAGGTTTTGACTCATGCTATATTTGAATGTTCACTAAAATAAAATCCAAATGAACAACCTATTTGATTGATGCTTTTTATAGCACAGTCACCCCCTTTCTCCACAGAACCTTTCTTTTAGAGAAAGGAGTAGAGTTGAGGAAAGAAACCAATGCACTGGCCCTGTCTCAGTGCTTGCCACATTCCATACATGTAGCTCAAAAGAGGGAGCTAGGCTTTACCACCAATTCTTTGAAATCAAGATGGGTCACTGCATTGACAACAATTTGAATATCTTTCAATATTGCTTTATTTTACCATTATAAAAATAATCTTTTTGATTTCACTTACTTTGTCAGGTCTTAAAAGTCTTGCCATTTTTTTCTGAAATTTTTATGTCTTTTCTTAGGGCACAATTCACATGTCTAAATTTGTTCAGTCATTAGTCAATTAATGGATATCCATTTTGCTCCTAATTCTTTGCAAATATAGCATTTTTATAACTCCTCTTTTGAATATATGCTCAGTAGTAGTATTGCTGGGTCAAAGGTTTAAGTATAGTTTAGGGACTTTTCTAGTAGCTTCAAGTGGTTTTTCTGAGTGGCTGGATCAACAGTATACTGTTGTCACCATTTTGATTCATTACCATTTTCCTTTTTTGTCACCTTTGCTAATCTGATAGCTATAATAATACTAGCTAGTATTTATTCAGCCCCTACTCTGTGCCCGGCACTGTGCTAAGTGCTGTACAAATACACTTAATTTGATTCTAACAACAATCCTGGGAAGCAGGGTTATTATCATCCCCATTTTAGAGTTGGGGAAACTGATATAACATGGAACTACTTGCATTTTTCTTATTGAAAGTCATTTGGAATATTCTTTTACATGGTTTAGTTAGTGACAGAGTAAATATTCTTCATCTACTTCCTCATTGCAAAAGTGAGTGAGGGGCAGCTAGGTGGCTCAGTGGATAGAGAGCCAGAACTGGAGACAGAGGATCTTAGGTTCAAATCAGGTCTCAGACACTTCCTAGTTCTGTGACCCTGGACAAGTCACAACCCCGGTAGTCTAGCTATTACTACTCCTCTGCCTTGGAACTGATACTTAGTAACAATTCTAAGATTGAAGGTAAGGGCTTAAAAAAGATGAGTGGATTGGACTAGGTCAGTGATGGCGAACTGTTTAGAGATGGAGTGGTGGGCCCCGCCCCCACCCCACCCCCCAAAACCCAGTGCCCTGCCCCTTTCCCAGAGACCATGTGCCATGCCCCTCTGCCTTACCCTAAATAGGGGAGAGAAGAAGTGCTCCTATTGGGCTGCTGGACAGATGGGCAGGTGATATGAAAAAAAACTAGTCACGCATGGTGGAGATGGGAAAGGAGCAGCTCCTCTGCCTTTCTGGTAATAAACTCTGGGAATAGGGGTGGAGAGGGCAGCTATATGCCCACAAAGAGGGCTCTGAATGCCATCTTTGGCATCCATGCCCTAGGTTTGCCTTCACTGGACTAGGTGATGTCTGAAGTCTCTTCTATACTAATTTCTTTGATCTGATGACTTTCCCAAACAATAATGTTATGACTTTGGATTCCAGGGCCAATGAGGAATTCATGTGTCAAGTTATGCAGCAGAAAAGGGAGGATCCAGCTGAGTTGTCCTGACTACCTGGTCCATGGGCAGCAGTCAGAAACCCTGTGATCCAATTATCTAGTCATCAAACATTTATTGAGCACATCCCTGTCCTTGTCCATATTGTAGAGGTTCCTCTAGAGTGATGAATAAGGCATGATTCTTACCTTCAAGGTCTTTACAGTCTAGTAGAGGTCACAGATTCTATGAACAGAAAGCTAAAAGGGATCTTAACTTTCTAGTTCAACTCCTTCCATTTGTTGTTCAATCTTGTCTGACTCTTCATGACCCCATTTAAGGTTTCTTTGGCAGAGATACTGAAGCAGATTGTCATTTCTTTTTCCAGTTCATTTGATTAATGAGGAAACTGAGGTAAACAGGGTTAAATGCCTTGTCTATGGTCACACAGTATTGTGTCTGAAGCCAGATTTGAACTCATGAAGATGAGGCTTCATAATTCCAAGCCTGATGCTCTAACTATTGCACCACAGAACTGAAAGGGATCTTAACAACCTTCAAGTTGAATCCCTTCCATTTACCAATGAAGAAAACAGTCCCCAGAGGAAGGAAGCAACTTTCTCAGGATCACAGAAACAGGAACCTGGGGTCTTTTGATTATTAATCCAGTTTCCTTTTCCATTATATTTTGTTAGAGGAGAGAAAACACATATTTACACAGAGTCCATTCAATACAACAAAAAGTTATTAAGTGGAAAGAGAAATGACAGTGAATCATTATATAATGATCAATCATTAACATTGGGAGGAGGAGGTGGGGATTAAACTAGACCTTGGAAGATGAATAGAATATGAGTAAATGGAGACAAGAGGGAGGAACTCAGATGGAAGAGGGACACATCTGTATTCTAGCCTAGTCAGAAAATATCTTTTCTAGAGTATGGAGTTAGTTTCAGGCACTATGTTTCTTAAGAATAACAACTTGCATTTCTATAGGTTGACCCATATCTATTACTTCCTTCTCTCTGTCTGTCTGTCTGTCTGTCTGTCTGTCTGTCTGTCTGTCTGTCTGTCTCCCTTACCTCCTGTCTTAGGATTGATACTAAATATTGGTTCCAAAGCAGAAGAGTGATAAGGGCTAGGTAGTGGGGGTTAAGTGACTTGTCCAGGGTCACATGGCTATGAAATATCTGAGGCCTGATAGAACTTCCCATCTCCAAACCTGGCTCTCTTTCTACTGAGTCACCTAGTTGCCCCTCCTTGGCACTTCCTGCTTGCCTTTATTGCCTCATCAAAATAAGGATGTCCCATAGTCAAAAGTGCTGCCTTGAAGCATAGTAAGTCCTACTCCTGGAGTTCTTCAAATGGAGGCTTGATAACCATTTGTTGGGATATTTTAGTAGAGATTTGTGCTTGGGCCAGAGTTGTATTAAATGGGCTCTGAGGTCTCTTCCAGCTCTGAGAGTCTGTAATCTGTGAAGGGGGTTGGTCTCTTGGACAGAGGAAAGGAATGTCAATTAGCTAGAAGGGGAAACAGAACCTGGAAACCACCTCTCATGCACTTGAAACAATCTGATAGCCTTTGAACATCCCAGACACATTTCTAGCAAACCATTAGTTGCTTGGGGAATTGTCGAACATTATTAAATGTAATTTCCCACATCTGTTTTATTATCAAATTCAGTTCACACACATGCTATTGATGCAGCCCTCTGTTTAGTCCTCCCTTTCTTTCTTTCCTCCCCTCTCGACCTTCTTGGCAGCCTTGCTATGATATGGATGCTAGATTAGCTAGAGAGGGAGCTTCCTGGGTTTGAAACTCCATAGTGTCAGGGTTTGTAGGTACTTCCTCCCTCTGCAGCAGCCCCCTGGAGGCAGACTTCCCTTTTATTTTTTCTTCTTTTTCACACCCAGGGCTACCTAAACCCCATTCAGTGGCCTCCAAGGTCCCTTCCAGCTTTGAATCTAGGGGAAGGGAAGAGAACAAACATTTATTAAACATCTACTATGTGCTAGGCATTGTACAAAGTACTTTATAAATCTCTTATTTGGTCCTCACAACAGCCCCTGCAAAGTAAGTATTGTTATTATCCCCATTTTACAGTGGAGGAAACTGAGGCTGAGGAAGGTTAAATGACTTGCCCAGTTCATAAGTGTCTGAGGCAATATTTACTCTCAAATATTCCTGACTTTAGGTTCAGTGTGCCACCAGGTTCAACCCACCACTTGGCTGCCTTAATTCAGCCAGTCATCTGCTCATACCACTTGTGTGAAATGGGAATCATCAACTGTATTCCTTCCAGAGAGACAGGGGATCACTAGGCTTTACCAGCTGCCCTGCCAACTCTATCTTGACCCCCAGGCTTTGTCATCTGATTTATGCTGCCTAAGGAACCTTTGGCCATATGCACTTACACTGAACACTTGTGACTTCTTGGCCCTTTCTATCTGCCCTGCAGCTAAACTTTATTTTATGTGTTGTCTCCCTCATTCAGAATAGGAACTCCTTGAAAGCAGGGCTTGTTTTTCTGTTTGTATCTCCAGCACTTGACACAGAGTTTGGCACATAAAAAGCATTTAATAAATGTTTTTTGATTCATTCATTCATTTAACTAATTGTTAATTCAATCACTCTGTCTGACTTTTATCTAGTTGCATCCCAGTTTCTGAAACTTTGAAGTGAGGGTTGGGGTCCAGCTCAGGCTTTGAGTAACCCACCATCATTTCTATCAGTCCAATAAAGAAGGTGAAGTGGATCCGATTAGCTGCCATGTTAGAGAGGGTGGCTCAATGGATAAATGAGTCCATCACAAGGCCCAGAATGAAAAGTAATTGTCGCTTTTACACACAGTCAGTCCTCAGCCTTCTTGGGTTTAACTCTCTTACCTTCAAGTATTCACTTGATTTTATTAGTTTCCACTTTCAGATCATCTATGTATAGTAGAGAAAGAAATGAGAGGCAAGATAGAGTTGCTGGTATCCTACTAAATGCTTCATTGGTTTTATTCACTCTACTAGTTGTAAAGAGCTCCCCATGCATTCTGTTCTTATTTTCATTGTTCATGAAAAAAGTCCCCATGCATTTATTACCTATTTTCATTGTTTGCTCATCCCATCATCTATTGCAACCTTAAGGTTAACCGTCAACTTGCTTTGGCCATGCTCCCACACTGTGGAACCTTTAAGGGTCTCAACCAGCCCGTGAAGTAGACATCACTGACAACTTATTTCCAAATGGTATGTCCTTCATGATGTTCAGCAGTCATCTACTAGGTGTGAAGGACAGTGTTGGAGGTGATATAGAGACCTCACCAATCTTGGCATCTTCCAACAGTAGCAGCCCAAATCCCAGCAGCCTCTTTCTTGGTTTTCAGAGGGCAGCCAAGATAGGGAAGTTTACAATGGTATTGTTCAGAGTACAAAATCCTCACACTACCATCTGGCATGGAGGAAAGTAAGATTCAGGTTAAAAATGTTTTAGTTTTAGGAATTTTATTTGCTGTACAGTATTTATAATACTGTAGATTTCATGCGAAAAGTAAATAGGGTCTGAAATAAATGTTTTTTTAAAAAATTGAGATATTAGTATAAAAGGTGACAGAGTTCTAGGGAGAAAAAAATCTTTTGTGTGTTATCAATTTTGTTTTGTGTATTGCATTTTATAGGTCATGTCATGGTTACTGTGTTAGGAAAAGAACATATTACAATGAAGAATTGTATATAGAAATGTGCATTTCCTGAAATCTCTAATGAAAAAATATAATTTTTAGTGGTCACAGGAACCTAATCCCCTATTTCCTATTGGTTCAATGTTATCAGCATTTGGGTTTTTGACTTTTCCTGCCATTTTCTATTGATGTTACCCCAATGGAAGTTGAGAATTGACTCTGTGTGTTGTTATTGTTGTTGCTTTGTCATTTCAGTCATGTCTGACTCTTCATGACCTCATTTGGGGTTCTCTTGGCAAAGATATTGGAGTGGTTTGTCATTTCCTTCTTCAGCTCATTTTATAGATGAGGAAACTGAGGCAAATGGTATTAAATGACTTGACCAGGATCACACAATTAGTAAGTGTTCGATACCAGATTTGAACTCAGAACTCAGGAATCTACCACTCCACCTAGTTTCACACACACACACACACACACACACACACACACACACACACACACACACACTGCCAATGTATTCTCTTCTCTCCTTCTTGTCCCCATAACCTATGCCAAACACTCTTTTCTCATTCTCTAGGATAAACATTTTAAATTTCATCAACTGATCCCCACATGGCCTGAACCTGAGACTTAGACCATCTTCAAAGCTCTAGATACTGTCCTTTGGAAGCTCTCTAGAAGAACACAGCACACTAGATGTGACTGAACAAAGATAGAACATAACTGGCATAACCAAATTATCACTTTCCTTGTCCTGGGTATAATGTCTTCTCCTAACATAATATCAACTCGCACTGTATTAACTCTTTTAGCTGCCAAATCAAATCTTTGATTCGTTCCTTCTTATCTTGTATTTGTCTTAATAATTTTTTGAATTGAAGTGAAAGGTTTTACATTTATCTTTATTAAATGTCACCTTATTAAATTTGGTCCAGTGTTCTAGCCTGTCAAGGTTTTATTAGATCCCAACTGTCATTCGGTATGTTAACTATCCCCCTCAGCTTTGTGACTTTGGTAAAATTTGATTAATGTGTCATCTGTACCATTACCCAATCATTGATGAAAATGTCAAATAGTGTAAGGTCAAGGACCTCCTCCCAAATTGACATTGACCCCACCATGACCACTCTTAGAGTCTAGGTATTCAAGCATCTTTAAATATCCCCAACTGTCCTATCTATTGCTTACATCACATTTCTCCAACTTTTCTACAAGAAAACTATGAAACACTTCCTTAAACCTATTTCTAAAGTATATAATATAATCCCAACTTTAGGATTAGGGTTAAGGGGTAGGAGGTTAGGCATATATTATTTCTCTTTGAGGACACCTTCTTGTGTTCTTGCCAAATGAGGTTTGTCAGGAATTATTTGTGCTTTATGAAACCCTTTACGATTGTTGCTTTTCTTGCTAGTTATTGACTTATCATTCCTTTAATAAATTTTCTCAAATACTTCCAGGAATTCATAAAGCTGACTAATTCATAATTTCCATATATATACTTTTATGTATATTTTTGCAGTTTGGGGCAATTGAAATTTTGGCTTTTTCCTATTCTGTATCATTATTCTCATTCTCTAGTATCTTTCAAATATCTTAGACAGGGGCTCAGCAATCACATTTACCTTTTCTTGAAGTATTTGTGAGAATGTGCTTATTTGAGTCTTGTGACTTCGACTCAGCAAGGCCAACAGGATTCTCTCTCATTAACTCTATTTGGATAAACTCCCCATTAGCCTTTTTTGATCTGTTTTTACTAGTGTAAAGGATATTCTCCTTGTGAAAGAAAATAGAACCAAATTAAGAATTAATTATCTCTGACTTTTCTTCATCAATCTGTTGGCACCATGTCATCTACCCTGAGGTACTTTACTCCTCTTTTCCCCAAGAGAGCTTAAAATTTCTTTGTTGTTTTTAGCATTTTTATACATCAGATTATTTTGAGCTTTTTTTTCCCCAAATTACTCTGAGACCATGCAGTGATTTATTGTTCATTCTCCATCACCTGACTTTGCCTTTCATGTCTGCACATTCACCTCTAAAAAAAAAACCCAAAACCCTTCTCGGGCAATTAGGTGGAACAATGTGTAGAGAGCCAACTTGGAAGCAGGAGGTTCTGGGTCAAATCTGGCCTCAGACACTTCCTAGCTGTGTGATCCTGAGTCAGTCATTTGACCCAAGACCTTCTGCCTTGAAACCAATATTTAGTCTTGATTCTAAGATAGAAGGAAAGGGTTTACAAACAAACAAATCTCTTCTGCTTGATGTGTTCCCTGTGCAGCAAACTCTTTAGACAACTTTCTCCTTTCCTCTTCTGAATTTCTCATTATGTCTGCAAAATTTTGTTTTTTGATTAGTTTTCCCTTCATCCTAGGTTTATTTCTGCCATAGACTCTTACGCCATAGGATCTGAATTGTATTTTCTTTGACCATTGAAGTTAGTTCTTCGCAAATCAAAGGTGTGCCAAACTATGCTTCAGGTTTTCTCTTCTCTTAGAAATTCTATGATGGAGTAGTCAGTTTTTCTAAAGGATTCCCCTAATTTCCACATTAGCTCTCCCTCTGGTTAGTGACCCAGAACAGAATTACCCCTCAGTTTCTTTGCTTTTTAAAGTATGAAATTATCATGGAAGCAAGTTTAGAAATTATTAGCTACTCTTCTTTGAAAGAGGATGGAGAAATAGACAGACAGGCACAGGTAGAGAGAGAAAACATCCACTGAGATCCCAAACACTCTTCATCAGTGTCACACCATCCTAAATAACACAGCAAGAGGGGGAAAGTTGGGAATACATGGTGAGTCTAAAAAGTCTGAAAGAGAATAGAACAATTGACATGATTAGCCTCTACACTGGTTGAAAGAATACTCTAGAAAACCTTAAATGTCAGGGTCAGTCATTTATACTTTGTTAGGCCATGGGGAGCCACTGAATATTTTTTAGCAAAGGGATGTTATGATCAAACTAGTGCATTAGCAAAGTGGTAATGAATGGAAAGGCCAGGAGGAAGGGGTGCCAGGAAAGACTAGAGAGGCCAGTAGAAGTAGTTCAGGCTGTTGTAAAGTATGTTTTGGAGTTGGGATCAACAAGATCTTACATATGACTGGATATTGGGGTGGGGATGTTGGGGACGAGTCCTGCTAAGGGCCATCGTCTTTTGCTAGTCCGGGTTCTAATCTACGCACATGCTCCCTTCACTCCATAGTAGTGAAGGTAATGAAGGCTTCAGAGTTGAAAGAGGGCTTAGAATGCAAAGAATTTCGGAGCAATAAGAGACCTTAGAAAGTAGAATATTGGAGTCATGGAGGCACTTTAGAATCATAGATTTAGCATGCCAGCACTGGAAAGGATCTCAGAATATATAGGATTTCAGAGCTGGAAGGGACCTTGGCACACAGAATACAATGTCAAAGCTGAGAGGACCTCAGGGATTATCTAATACTCCTCATCCTTATAATTTTATGAAGAAGAAAAATTAGTCCTGAAGAGGGGAAGTGATTTGCACAAGGTCACATAGTGATCACAGTAAGTAATAGTGTCAAGATTTGAGCTCAGGTCTTCCGAGGTTTTCATGGATCACTTATTTTATTATTAATTATTAAAATGTAATTATATTATGTTACATGCCATGTCATATAATAAATATGATATATTATGAATTTTATTATTTTTTGGACCACTTACTTCCTCTTCTGAATAGCTCCACTGGGGGGAACTCTGCCTCTAAAGATATCCCATTCCATTGCTGAACTGTTCAGATTTTTAGGAAATTCTTTGTCAGTCACATCTTTAGAATACAATCATCCCTGGGAAAGTGGCATCAGTTGAGAGGAAGGAGGAGAGCTGTAGAAAAAACCATTGAGCACCAGAGGGAAGGAACATTGTAGAGAAAGAAAGGAAAATGATGGAAGAAGGGATGAGCAGAGGTCAGAAGAAAATCTTCATTAGCATCCGGACTTTTCTCCATTGGGAGGGTTCAGCAAGGAAGCAAACTAGCCCAGAGTAGGGCAGGACTTTAAAAAGAACTCTGAATTGGAGAGTTAGGGCTATAGTCCCAACACTGCCAAGCACTTGCTGTGTGACCTTGGGCAAATCCCTTTCCCACTATGGGTTCAGTTTCCTCATCTTTAAAACCAGATGGCTATACTCAATAGTATCTAAAGAACCATTTTTGAAATGTTAAGAAAAATTTTAGCACTGATGCTATGTGTTTTAAGGTCCCTCAATAATACTAGATATATTGTGCATATATCTAGTAATATATATATATATATATATAGCAACCTAATGCTAAATCTGGGAATAGAAGGGTAATTCCTGACATTCAGGGACCGTTTCTCATCTCCTTTAATTCTCCCCTCTTCCTTGACCTCCCCAGTCACTCAGAATCTCTGAACTAGGATAATTGAACCCTCAGAAGAAACGTTGTCCTCCCCCTTGTCTGTGCCTCATCTCTAACTATGATAACTTCTCTGATATTGAGATGATAAGCCTGCCATGAACCCAATCCAGCCTCAATTTATTTTCTCTCAATTCTGCCCATAATCCTGTGTAACTTCTTTTATCGTGCGTCTTGGCCACAGTAAGTATTTGGGAGTTCTGAAAAATTACCTGCCACCAGTGCTTATTTAAATTCTCTGCCTGATTTATTGGCCTTGACAGTTTTAAGGCCATATCTATAGCAGATAGTTAGCTATAGTGCTGAACTGACAT
Organism: Monodelphis domestica; assembly: GCF_027887165.1. NCBI lineage: Eukaryota > Metazoa > Chordata > Mammalia > Didelphimorphia > Didelphidae > Monodelphis > Monodelphis domestica. The sequence goes on from NC_077227.1 coordinate 316,166,933, forward strand.
TTTTCCAAAGTGAACTACAAAGGCGGAGGTTCTCCTGGCTGGGCTAGGCTGGGTTTATTTACAGTAACTCTGTGCAAAGCCCTATTGATTAAAGGCTGCCCCCCACCCATTCCTTGCCTGGGCACCCTGTCCTGAAAGGTTCCCTTGGTTGACAATTGTGTGCGCCTTTGAAAAGTCCTTGCCAGGAAAATCCAGGCAGTCATTCTATCTTGTAGAGAGAAGAAGAGAACAGAAGGATCTCAAAAAGTTAGGCATCATCTCTGTCCCATCCCCCTTGAACCAAACAGCAGCAACCACAAAATCACAATCAAGACTCGATATACATTATGCCACTGGCCATTTTATTCCCTTTTCTGAAAAAATCTCCATGTATTAAAGCTCTGATGGTTACTTACTGGGTGACCTTACATAAGGTTATTGAATTTTGTCTATAACATTTCAGAATTTACCTAGATCTACTCTAAGGTCCCTTTCAGATCTAATGATCTTTGGGTTCTTGTTCTTGGGTTTTCCTACTTGGAAGAAGCAGCAATGGATTGTGTTTAGTTCTGAGCATCATAGTTTAAGAAAGACATTAATCAGGGCAGCTACGTACTCAGGGGATGGAGAGCCTGGCCCAGAGATGGGAGATCCTGGGTTCCAATCTGGCCTCAGACACTTCTTAGCTGTGTGACCCTGGGCAAGTCACCTAACTCCCACTGACTAGTCCTTACTTCTCTTCTGCCTTGGAATCAATATACAGTATTGATTCTAAGACAGAAGGTAAGGTTTTTTTTTTTTTTAAAGGACATTGATAAGCAGGAGAGTGTCTAGAAGAATCTTACTAGGAAAGTGACAGTCCCAGTCATATGAGAATTGGTAGAAGGAACTTTGCATGTATAGCCTGGAGAAGAAGAGACCCCAGGAAGAAAGTGGGTATGATAACTGCCTTCAAATATTTGAGGGGCTGTAAAATGGAAGATTAAACTAGTTTTGTTTGTCCTCAGAGGGCAGAACTATTAGTAATGAGTAAAAACTGTAAAGAGGCCAACTAAGATTAAATGTCAAGAAAAACTTCTCAACTGTCCCAAAGTGGAATGATCTATGTTAAGAGTTGGCGGGGGGGGGGGGGGGGGGGGGGGGAGGGGAGGAAAAGAAAACGATCTTTGTTTCCAGTGAATAATGTATGAAAACGGCCAAATAAAATAATATTAAAATTAAAAAAAAAAAAAAAAAGAGTTGGCGGACTGCCCCTTCTTGGAGATCTCTAATAAGCAGCTGGATGACCCCTTGTTGGATATGTTATAATGGGGATTTCTTCTGTGTATGGCTTGGGCTAATGACTGCTGAGGTCCTTTTAGCTCTCCTTTTCTGTGATTCTATGAAATATCTTTGAACTTTGAATCAAGTCATCTAGTTCCCAGGCCTAATCCTGAACTGAAATTATGTGGCTTTGGGTAAGTCACTCACCCTGCTCCTTTCAGGGGCAATTTTCTTAAAAAAATGAACAAGTTGTGCTAAATAATTTTTTAAAATCCCTACCTTCCATCTTGGTGTATTGGTTCCAAGGCAGAAGAGCAACTGAGGGCTAGACAATGAGGGTTAAATGACTTGCCCAAGATCACAAAGCTAGGAATTATCTGAGGCCAAATTTGAACCCAGGGCCTCCTATTTCCAGGCCTGGCTCTCTGTCCACTGAGGCATCCAGCTGCCCACAAAGGTTAATTAATTTAAATGTTCTTTCTGGATTAATCACTGCCTGCTCAAATGAGATCTTTCTTCAAGGTGTGCCACAAAGTCTTCCCTGAATTCACCCTCTTGGCAACAGAATCTTAGAGCTGGAAGGAAGGTCAGAGACCAACTACTTCAGTAACTATTATTCAGTCTTTGTTTGAAGATCTCTAGAGAGGGGGAAGCCTACCTATGGAGACCACCCATTTCATTTTTGGATAGCTCTAATTCTTAGGAAGTCTTTCCATCTTTCTTGCCTTAATTTGCCTTGAAGACTTGTCTGGATATTTTTGTTCTTGTCACAATTTTCTCTTGATCAGATTTATTTGCAATAAATGTACCTCTCCCTGTTGTATTATAAATTCTCTGTGGGCAGGGGTCATGCTATTTTTCATCTTTTTCTATTTGGTATCCAGTTCAAGGCATTGAAAATTTGAAAAGTGTTTGTTGAGATGGGATGAAATCAAAATCAGAACCTGGTTTGAATCCAGATCTCTTATGCATGCATCTTTGGATATCATTTTTTTTCCTTCTATTGTCTTCCATTTTCTCCTCTGTAAAGAGAGTGGGGTTGGATTAGATGCCCTCTCAATTTCTTTCTAGCTCTACATCCTACCATCCCAAGACTTTGGAATCCAACGACTAAGGAAGGTTTCTAAGCTTTCTTCCTCCTGCAATAGATCCTGGTGTAGGAGACACAAGATGGCACTGTTGTCAATGAATCCAATCATTTCCCAGGAGTCACCCTTTTCCCAAAGGAGGGAGGGAAGACTAATTCTCTATTCACACAGAGCCCATAATTCCCATTGGTTCTTGATGAGGAGAGTGAGTCACTGCTGTTTGGAGGGTGGGGGTGGAGAGAAGGAGGGTTAGTGAGAAAACGTGGAGGTATCCCTTGAGTAGGGTTGGAAAGCTGGAGAAAGGGGAGAGAGGAAGCAGATTGGCAGCAACAGTGTGTCCTTACCCATCTCTCTTAACATATTTGAGACCCAATGGGAGAATGATCTTTTTCACTATTTGCCCCCCCCCCCCCCCACACACACATATTCGATGTCTTTGGAAGGAACAAAAGAAAGCCAAATGAAAGCTGAATATGGACTTGTGGAAATTGCAGTGGAATTGGAATTGAAAGACCTGAATTCAAATCCCAATTATTTCCGTGACCTAGGGCAAGTTTCTTAATTATCTCTGTGTCTCAGTTTCCCCATCTCTGACATTCAAAGTTCTATGGTCATTTTCAACTCTGATATCCTATGATTCTGTGAAGCTCAATTTCTAACATTATCTAAATTCTCTTGCTTTTTATTTGTATTTTCTGTTCCTTGTTTCCTTGCATTTCCTTGAAACCTGAATTCTCTGGGTCATGAATATGAATGGAGATTGTGTGTTGGAGATCCTGGAATAATGTCAGACCCATAGGGGAGCACCAGCTGATAAGGAGACTGATTATGAAGATAAAACTACAAAGAGTTGGACAGCAGAAAGATGGAAATATCTCTGGCCTTGACCCAGTCAGGCTTTGGAAGATGGAGTGCAAATCTAGGACTCCTGGTATCAGACTCAGTGGTCTGTTGTTGTTGCTTTGTTTTGTTTTTTGGTTGTTATTATACAGCTATGTCAGACTCTTTGTGTCTCTATTTGCAGTTTTCTTAGCAAAGATATGGGAATGGTTTGCCAGTTCCTTCTGCAGCTATTTTTACAGATGAGGAAACTGAGGCAAACAGGGTAAAGTGACTTGCCCAGAGTCACACAGCTAAGTGCTTAAGGGCAGATTTGAACTTAGGGAGATGAGGCTTCTTGATTCTAGCCCTGTCACTCTATCTACTGCACTACCTAGCTGCCCCTATAAAGGCTTCATTTCACATCCCTAATCTATCACCTCTCTGTAATGCATAGCATATTTCATCACTGGTTTTCTGTAGTCATGAATGATTGTTTTATTGATCATGGTTATATCTTTCAAAGTTGTTTATACAGTGTTGTATTTATTGTAAAAGTTGTTCTGGTTCTGTTCATTTCATTCTTCATCAGCTTATAAAGTTCTCAAAATTGGTCATTTAAAAATCATTTTGATGTTACAGAATAAATTTTTCTTCTAAAAATGTTCACTTTACTCTGCAGCCATTTATAGAAGTCTTTCCATGTCTCTGAAATCATCTCTTCCTTAATTTCTTACAGCACAATATAGTATTCCCTTACCTTCATATACCACATTTTATTTAGCCATTCCTGGAGTTCTTGTTCAAGTATTGATTAGAACTGAAATTCTGCATTATAAATGGATGAGGTACAGGGTTTTAGGATAGGTTTCTTCATTTAAGAAAATGGCACCCCATCTTTCCTCTTTTCTTTTCTTTGAAGCTTAAAAGACAAAGGCTATGCAGAAATGTGCATAGTATGGCTAGCAAGCCAGGACAGCAAGCAATTCTAATGAAAGGTGGTAAATTTGATTTCTTGGGTACCACTGTGGCTTGATGGGGTGGGACTAGTGACTAGAGTGTGATTCTGGAAGGTTCTGTCTTACTAAAAAAAATAACAGATTAGAAAAAGAAGGGGAAAATGGAATAGCATTGTGAATAGATATACTTAGAGGGAGCTAAGTGTCTAGGAGCCACTTCCTAGCTGTGTGACCCTGGGAAAGTCATTTAACCCCAATTGTTTAGGCCTTACCAGCCTTCTTCCTTGGAATCAATATTTAGTATCAATTCTAAGAGAGAAGCTAATAGATATTTATATGAATCCACCTAGGAACGTGAGGGGGTGGTGAATGATGATGAGTGAAGAGGGACAGAGAAACAGACATGGTGTTGCCTTGGAAATTTACCATTTGAACAAAAAAATGAAATCCAAGTAATAGTTCTAGGATAAAGATATGACATAGCAGTGATTGGGAAATTTTAGTGTCTAGTTATCTGCTAGAATCTCTGCAAAAAGCAGAGCACAGAGTCTTGCCTTTCTTTAATAATAATTTAATCCTTCAAAAAAACTGGGGAAAACAATTAGGAGAAATGTTATTATTGACCTAATTCTGATCAAGTGGGAGAAATTGGTTATAATAAAAAAGATATGAGCATTAAAAGGAAGAGATCCCTTTATCTTATAATTCATAATAGAGGTTAAAAATTCCTGCATAGACTAAAATGCACTCTACATTTTAGAAAAGTGGATTTCAAAGGCTTCTACGAAAGCAGATCCCTTGGTTTAAATATCATCAAAGGAAGTCAGGAATAGGCAACCTTTAAGAACAAAATTGCGAAGGCAGAAACAGAAACTATTCCAGTAATGAAGGCAATATAGTTTTGTCTCTTCATTCCAAAGGAGTAAGTGACTTGTCTGAAGACATATAGTGTTAAGTTGGTCAAGCTAGGGCTCATATTCCTATTTTCTTATTACAAAGCATCTTCTTGGGTTGAGGCTTATGTTGTATCATTTCCCCAGCCTGACAAGGAGCCAAGTCGATATTTCCTTCCTCCCCTCTCCCTTCCCCTCCTCTCCTCTCCTCTTCTCTTATCCCCGTCTCTCTTCTCTCCTCTATTTCCTCCCTCTCTACCTTCCTTCCTTCCTTCCTTCCTTCCTTCCTTCCTTCCTTCCTTCCTTCCTTCCTTCCTTCCTTCCTTCCTTCCTTCCTTGGACAAGCCACTTGACCTCTAAACTATGTGAGAAGCCCATCTACATTAGTTTAATTTCTCTCATCCTCCTCTTAACAGTCCAGCTTATAGCTTTATCATTCAAATGAATCTACTCTCTGAAGAGTTATCAATGATGTCCAATTGTCAAATATAATGGCCTTTTTTTCCAGTTCTCACCCTCTTTGACTTCTCTACAGCCTTTGACATGATTGACCACCCTCTTCTCCTTGATATTTTCCTTTCTCTAGGTTTTCATATCCCCACTCTATCTTAGTTCTCTTCCTACATACCTGACCAATCCTGGTCCATCTCTTCTCCCTCTATTGTATTTACTTGGTGATCACATCAGCTCCATAGTTTCAGTTATCACATCAATTCAGATATTTCTCAGATCTATTTGTCCAGTCCTAACTTCTCTCTAGTTTCTCATCTCATGAGTTTCTCATCTCCACAGGACTCTTGGATATCTCCAACTGGATGACTCACTCTTAAACCTTTCCAATCGTTTTACAAATTACTCCCCACCACTATCCTGAGAATTCAGTGACATTGGCTTCCTTGCTTTACCTTGAACACAATACTCCATCTCTAACTCCAGGCATTTTCATTGAATATCCCTTGTACTTAGACAATTCTCCCTCTTCATCTGTGGTTTTCAAATTCCCTGATTTCCTTCAGGTCTCAAAGTCCCACCTTCTGCAAAAAGTCTTTTCCAGTACTTCTTAATCTCAGTGCCTTGCCTCTGTGACTTCCCAATTTATCCTGGTTACATCTGATTGGGATACAGTTGTTTACAGGTTGCCTTCCTCATTGGATTGTAAACTCTTTAAGAATAGGGACTACTTTTTGCCTTTCCCCAATAATTATTACAGAGCCTAGTACATAGTAGGTGCTTTGAAATGTTTGTTGATTGACTGACAATACTCTTTCCAGTGCAACAGGTAGCCATTCCATACAGAGAATAATGCCAGAGACTTGCAGGTGGCATTACTTGGGCTTGGTTGAGACAACCTATTTCTAAGAGTGGGACCACTCTGAAAAAGGTCCATGGGATCATGGGAGTGAGTGATCTCCCAGAAGCAGGGTAATAGAACCCTCCCACTCTGCAAAGGGTTGCAGATCTGAAATCCAGGAACTAGAGTCATAAGTGCAAAACCACAGTTTGTTAATATTTAAAGATGCTTAGAAAAAGCGCATGCATAATTAAGCAGGGCATCAGCACTGTTGATTCAGAATCATCCATCTTCTTAAAGGGGACTTGCTCATTTGTGAAGCTGTCGGGAAATCTGCAGATGAACAGCAGGAATGGCTGTTTTTAAAATTAATTTGGGTGATTTAGAAAGTCTGTGCATTCCAGACACATTGACTCCTTAGATTAAAAGAGTTTGTGCTGGGTAGGAGGTCTATTTAGCAGAATAAGGAGGGGAAGGCTTTGTGTTCTTCTCTGGTCCCTGGCACTCTCTGAAGGTCCAGTGGCTTAAGTCTCTATTTAAGATATTCATGCTTCCTTGTCCAAGGTTCTTTTGCAATGTATGCTTCTGCCTTGGCCTTTCTTAGCCAAAGAACAATCTATAATTATGGACCTCGATGAGAGAGGGATGTGACTTGTAAATCATGGAAGATTGTCCACTTCTCTAGTCCAAAAAAATGGTGTGGCTGGGTATCTGGGGGCAATATTGATAGACTTAAAAATTTTTCCTTCTCCTCTTTTTCTGCTGTTTCAGGCTCCTCTTTTTCTTCTTCTTTGGGGTCAGTAGGCTACAATTTCAGTAGGAGACAGAGTATGACATGTCAGACAAAAAAGTGAATGTGATATTAGGTTTCATTTATAGTGGTATGGGATCTAGTACTAGAAAGGGGATCAAAACATATGAGAATCAGTTAGAGAAACTGGAGATATTTATCTTGGACAAAAGAAGAATGGGGACAGGGGTTAGGAGGTGAATGGAAGTGGAGGGAGATGTCAGAGCTGGGATGAAAGAAGGATCTCATTTGTTTTGATTGGTTCAAAGGGCAGACAGGAACAATGGGAAGATGTTGCAGAGATTTTGGCATATCATAAGGGAATTCAACCAGTCAGGGCAGCTAGATGGCACAGTGGATAGAATGCAGGGCTTAGAATCAGGAAGACCTGATTTCATATCATGTCTTTAGACACTTACTAGCTATGTGACCCCTGGCAAGTCACTTAATATTGTTTGCCTCAGTTTCTTTATCTGTAAAATGAATTGAGGAAGGACATGTTAAATCACTCCAGTATCTTTGCTAAGAAAACTACAAATGTGATCATGAAGAGTCAGAAGTATAAATTGTGGGACATGACAGTTTCCAAAAGAATTGAAAATGATGATCACCCAAAGTAGACTGGAGAAGCACATGGTCAATGTGAGAAGAGATTGAAAAGCATGGCAACAAAAGAATTAGGATGGAGAACCAGATGTGACCAAAGAAATATATGAATAAAAAAGAAATTAGACAAATTCCAGGGCAAGACTGAATGATAACTGATGGACTTAACTGGTATCTTTGCCATGTCAAGAGAAATTGAGAAAGGTAACAAACTGGTGGGAGGACATGGACCAAAGTAAAACAATATGGAGAGGATTAGATGGGTTGGGATCTACATTTTACTCCTATAAGGCAAAACCCCTATCAGAAGTCCGTTAGAACATCTGAATATATAAAGAAAAATTTCCTAATCATTTTTTTAATCAGACATTTTTCAGTTCTGTCTGACTCTTTGTGACTGCATTTGGAGTTTTCTTGGCAAAGAAAGATTTTGGAGTAGTTTGCCATTTCCTTCTCCAGCTCATTTTACAGATGAGGAAACTGAGGCAAAAAGGTCAAAACTTATCTATGGTCATACCCAGCTAGTAAGCGTCTGAAGTTGGATTTGAACTCAGGAAGAAGAGTCTTCCTGGCTCCTGAGCCAGCACTCCGCCACCTAATTACCCACCCAACCAGAAGGCCATACAGCTAGGAAGTGTTTTGAGGTCAGATTTGAACTCAGGACCTCCCATATCAAGACCTGACTCTCAATCCACTACACAATCTACCTTCTCCTTATAAACTTTCATATTATTCTCACTCCATTAATGGACATTGTCTGGCAATATCAGCTGTAAAATGGGAACTGTGACAGCCACTGCTTTATAGAAGTAACTCATGTCCCAAAGGCTACTGGATTAGGACTCTCTTTTTATTGGTGGAGATGAAGGCTCTCCCTTATAATATGAGGGCTAAGGCAGAGCTGGTGAGAGTCAGAGAGCTTCAGTTCTTAGCAGGTCCTCCTTTGGAGAATTTTCCAAGTAAGAGTCTTCTTTGAGTTGCTTCCAGCTTTGAGAAAGAAGATGGAAGAGGCCAACCCCACTCCAGGCTGCTGAAGAAGACACTGGGAAGACATGAGAGCAGTGGGAAGTCTCCATCATGCTTCTATTTCCAGTTTGATACTCTAGAGACTTCAGAGAATTGCCCCTTGGGTATGATCTAGTATTCTCTCTCTCTGGCTCTCTCTGGCTCTCTAACCCCCCCCCCCTTGACTTTCCTCACTCCCAATGGGAGAGTTTTTTAATTATGTACTGTTTGGTATATATATCTTGGATTTCTGTTTTGCTGTGATTTGGATAAATGGGTTTCCTTGCTATTTGCTATGTGCATTCATTGTGGAGCTGCTATTAGATGGGGAAAGGTCAAGCTTTGGATATAAAGCTTGGGGTCTTCCTTCCCCCAATCTCTCTACAAATGATAGAATGATCAGAAGCTAGATGTAATGTGATCATGCCTCCTAGACAAACAATCTTTCTTTAAGGGTACAGATATATTTCTAGCTGGTATCCCCTGTTTCTGAGGAGAGCAGAGTTGGTAGATTCTGCCCCCAACCTCCTGCTTCCTTTCCTATCAGGAATGAAAGTCTCCCTTAGGGGAAAAATGGGCTAAGAAGAGGCTGGAGATGTCTCTTCTGCCTCACTTTGAGTCACACATGGATGCATGGGGATTTCTACATATTTGGAGTCCAGTTACCACTAAATTTGCCACATAGGTTAATTTGAGGATCCCATGAGATAATAGCTATAAAGTGCTTTGGAAACTTTAAGGACCCACACAGTTAGCTATTATTATTATTATTATTTTATTATTCTTATTATTTAAAAACCCTTTCCTTCTTAGAATCAATGCTAAATATCAGTTAAGGGCTAGTAAGATAAGGGCTAGGCAATGGGAATTAAATTATTTGCTCAGGATTACATAGTTAGGAAGTGTCTAAGGCCAAATTTGAACCCATGACCTCTCATCTCCTGGCCTGACTCGCTATCCATTGATCCACCAACTTGCCCCTAGCCATTATTATTTTGGCATGAGTAACCACATCTCCCGTTTTTCCTGAATCAACACAAGGGAATTTGGTCCCTGGTCCAATAGATCTGGCACTTCTCCTGTTGATAGCCCAGGCTGCCTATCATTGCCTCCCAGTTCTATGGATTTCAGCTGCTTCACAGGAAAATAAAATATTAGGAAAGAAAGGTCTGGCTCTGTGTACAGTCCTCCTCTCCCTCTCCCAATACTGGCCCCTACAAGGTCAGAACAGACTTCATTGGTTCACTGACTGTTTGGTGTGTGCCAGAACTTATTTTCTTCCTAATCTGACAGTTTAGACAAGTCTCTCTGCAGCTGATGAAAGGTCTTTTCTTCTTGGAGATTATCCGACTGATTCTCCATTTCTCCTCTTATTCAGCAGGGAGCACCGCTAACTCCCTAAGAGGCAATAGGCGGTTTAGATGTATTATCCTGGTTGGGCCCCAGTCATTGTCTGTGGAATCTCTTGAAGACTGGCAGGTTGCTCCATCTTTCAGACACTTGGCATGAGATGTCTTTCCACCAGTTTACTATCTTATCTGTTCTCTGCACACCAAGATTTCTTAGCTCCACTCTATAACCTGGTTGACGATCTTGGCAATGAAATCAGTTATTATCCTGTTTCCTGTTATATCGGAGATTTTCTGTATCAATAGGCTTGGGGCCTACTTTGGTTTTTCTCTCAATTCAGACACTTTATAGTTTCTCCATCTTATAAGACTCTGAAACAATAAGAAAACATGGGACTCTCCTACATATCATTAGGCATTGAATAAAGCCCAAGACATAATTCTTGTGGGCTTGCACTAGAAATTCCATGAGTTGACTCTATTGAACTGGTCAGGTTTTAGGGCCCCCAACATGGACAATAGGATGTTGGTGCAACATGCCAATTGGGTTTCCCTGAAAATGATAAGGTAAGCTTCTAGGCTATGTGATTCTTTTTAAAATATTAATTTAATTTTTAATTTTTTTAATTTAATTTAATTTTTAAATTTTATTGATTAAGAAAATTTTCCCATGGTTACATGATTCATGTCCTTTCCCTTCCCTCCCCTCACCCCTTCCCATAGTCAATATTTAATTCCACTGGGTTTTACTTGTGTCATTGATCAAGACCTATTTCCATATTATTGATATCTTATTATTGATATATTATTATATTGATATTGATATCACTAGGGTGATCATTTAGAGTTTACATTCCCAATCATATCCCCATCAACCCATGTGATCAAGCAGTTGTTTTCCTTCTGTGTTTCTACTTCAAATTTCTTTCTCTAGCTCTGGATAGCATTCTTTCTCATAACTTCCTCAGAATTATCCTGGATCAGTGCATTGCTGCTAGTAGAGAAGTCCATTACATTCGATTGTACCACAGTGTATCAGTCTCTGTGTACCATTTTCTCCTGGTTCTGCTCCTCTCACTCTGCATCAATTCCTGGAGGTTGTTCCAGTTCCCATGGAATTCCTCCACTTTATTATTCCTTTGAGCACAATAGTATTCCATCACCAACAGATACCACAATTTGTTTAGCCATTCCTCAATCGAAGGGCATCCCCTCATTTTCCATTTTTTTTTGCCACCACAAAGAGCTCAGCTATAAATATTTTTGTATAATAGACTATGTGATACTTGACAATGCCAATTCCTCTTTAAATAGTTGGCTTGCAAAGTCTTTGTCTTGGGGAGAATGGACACTGACAGCCACATAAAAACAATAGTACATTCTGGTTTTTAATTGGATGTGCTTGTACATGTCAGATGAAATGGTTTTTTATCACCAGGATATTTATTCACATAGTTCCTATTTCTTTTCAGTGATAAAAACCAAAGCAAACCAAACAAACCACCCCCCAAACCAACCAACTAACCACAACCAATTATATTCACAAGTTCCAAAGTATACATCATGGATGACTAATATTTTTCTGGAAAAAAAATTTAGTACAGTTTTATCAGATCATGTCCTTTCTTGGCTCAATGTTCAAAATCAATATAAGATGCTTCTAGGACCATAGAAGAAAGTGTCTTGGGCAGGACTGACTGCTTCTTGGTACCATGTGTGGGATCAATTGCTAATATAGTCAAGTATGTATCTAGTACTTTGTTGTATAACTCTAGTTTTTGCCATTGTCTCAACAGCAAAGCATTCTCTGGGAAATGAGGCTTGATTCTTTGAGGGTCACTCCCTTTCTTCTTGATTTGTATCCCTTCTGAAAGCCTTTCATCATGAAGCTGGTCCTGCTAACTATCATCCAAGGACAACTGAGGAAAGCCAATTGTTGAGTCATTTTAGTTGTGTCTGACTCTTCATGACCCCTTTTGGGGTTTTCTTGGTAAACATACTGGAGTGGTTGGTCATTTCCTTCTCCAGTTTATTTTCTAGGTGAAAAAACTGAGGCAAACAGGATTAAGTGACTTGTCCTGAGTTACATAGCTAGTAACTGTCTGAGGCTGGATTTCAACTCTGGAATATAAATCATTTTGATTCCCAGCCCAGTGCTGTCTGCTATACCACCAGGCAAAAACAGAAGGCAACAAAAATCATAGCCACCTGGATGTGACATTGGAGACTCTCAGCTGTACTTTCATGTGATCTAGGCTTATTTTCTGTGCAGAATATCTTTGCCCTTTCCATGAGTAACTTCTCTGCTCACCTGACCTATGAGACAAACATCTGCATTGTTACATTAGTTTTTCCTGACCTGCCTTGCACACATGTGTAGTTTCTCATCTCTGTCAAGAAGCATCCAACCTGGAACTGGTCAAAATGTAAGTTATCTCGTAGTCAGTTCATACTTAAAATTGAGCTCTATAGCCTTAGATAGAACTTAACAAGCCAGAAATTCTATGTTGTGTGTATGAGATAATGAGTCTCACTGTCAGTAAGTCTTAAAATCACAAGAACATAGATTTAGGAGCCATGGGATCCAACCACTTTGTTTTACTGATGAGGAAACAGATTGAGAAAAGGCAAGCAACTCGTCCAAGGTCAAGCTGCAAAAGACATTTAAAAAAAATGAGAATAAAGGGGGCCAACCAGTACTTAAATTATGTATTTTAAATTATTTATTGCTTAGTCATTCCTGACTGTATCCCTACATATGGGGTTTTCTTGGCAAAGATGCTGAAATGGTTTGCTATCTCCTTCTGTGGGTTAGGCAAATAGAGAGGTTAAGTGACTTGCTTAGGCTAGTGAGTGTTTAAGGCTGGATTCGATCTCACATTTTCCTCCAGGTCTAGATCACTATTCACTGAGCCACCTACCTGCCTCTATTAATTTAAACTAGAAAGTAGTAATCATCAAAACTATTTGGTATTGGTTAAGAAAGAAAAGATTGATGAGTAGAACACATTAGATACATAACACAGAAAAGTAAATAAACCTCGTAGCTTAGTGATTCAATAAACTGAAAGACTTACGTGACAAGGATAAGGACTCATTACTCTACAAAAACTGCTTGCAAAACTGGAAATCATTCTGGCAGACATTAGGTTTAGGCCAATACCTTGCACAATGCAGTAAGATAAGTTTCAAATAGAAGAATCATTCAAATATCATAAATAAATTAGAGAAACAAGGAAGAAATACCTTTCAAAATTATAGATAGAAAAAGCATCAAAGAACAAATAAGGGAAAGAAAATCACAGAAGATACAATGGACAATTTTGATTATATATGACTAAAAAGTTTTTGAATAAACAATATTTTTAACATTTTAAAATAGAAAGAAAATAGTTAACTGGTGAAAATAATCTTTGCAACATAATTCTCTGATAAAAGTAACATTTCCAAGATATATGAGGAATTGATTCAAATTTATGATGACAAAATACATTCCCAATTGACAAATGGTCAAAGGATATGAATAAGCACTTCTCAAGGGAAGAAAATCAAATTATCTATATCTGTATTTAAAAAAACCACTTGAAATCATTATAGAGAAATGCATTTTGAAACAACTCTAACATTCCAGTGTACATCCATAAGAATAGCAAAGATTAAAATAAAAAAGGAAATGACAAATGTTGGAGGGGCCATAGAAAAAATAGAAGCACATATACTGTTAATGATATTGTGATTTGATCTAGCCATTCTGGAAAGGAGTTTGGAAATATGCCCCCAAAGTTATTAAACTTTGAAAACTTTTTTTTTGTTAAGAGTTTGGTAGTGGATGTTATTTAATGCATTTTCCACTTTTATTTGTCTATTTCTCCATATTATTTTTTTGCACAGACCGTATCCTACTGGGAGCTACATGTCTGTTTTGCACAATTTTCTTCCAGCATGTACTTGTATTTTTCTGCTGCTTCTCTTTTATCCCCATTATAGGAGAAAAAAAGGAGATAAAAATCATCTTAATTAATACTCAGCAAACCTGACAGATCAGTGTTGTTTGTTGGTTTTTCTATATGCATGAATTGGGCTGTAGAGGAAGTAATTTTACAATATAAAACTAAAGTTCTGAAGAAAAGATGGAATTAAAATGCAGTTTCTATGCTTTATTAAAATTAAAATTAATTTATTTAGTCAATTTATAACAATATTCCTTGGTTACAAGAATCATATTATTTCCCTCCCTCCCCTCCCCCTCCCCTTACCATGGCTGATGCGCAATTTTACTGGGTATTGCATGTGTCCTTGATCAAAACCTATTTCCATGTTGTTGGTGTTTGCATTAGGATGGTCATTTAGAGTCTACATCTCCAGTCATGTCCTCTTGACCCATGTATTCAAGCAATTATTTTTCTTTTGTGTTTCTACTCCCACAGTTTTTCCTCTGAATGTGGATAGTGTTTTTTTCTCATAGATCCCTCCAAATTGTTCAGGATCACTGCATTGCCACTAATGGAGAAGTTCATTACATTCAATTGTACCACAGTGTATCAGTCTCTGTGCCATTTTCTCCTGGTTCTGCTCCTCGCACTCTGCATCAGTTCCTGGAGGTTGTTCCAGTTCCCATGGAATTCCTCCACTTTATTATTCCTTTGAGCACAATAGTATTCCATCACCAACATATACCACAATTTGTTCAGCCATTCCCCAATTAAAGGGCATCCCCTCATTTTCCATTTTTTTTTGCCACCACAAAGAGTGCAGCTATGAATATTCTTGTACAAGTCTTTTTCCTTATTATCTCTTTGGGGTACAAAACCAGCAGTGCTATGGCTGGATCAAAGGGCAGACAGTCAGTCTTTTATTGCCCTCCAGAATGGTTGGATTAATTCACAACTCCACCAGCAATGCATTAAGGTTCCGACTTTGCCACATCCCCTCCAGCATTCATTACTTTCCATTGCTGTTATGTTAGCCAATCTGCTAGGTGTGAGGTGGTACCTCAGAGTTGTTTTGATTTAGAACACTTTTTCATGTGCTTATTAATGGTTTTGATTTCTTTAACTGAAAATTGCCTATTCATGTCCTTTGCCCATTTATCCATTGTAGAATGGCTTGATTTTTGTACAATTGGTTTAGCTCTTTATAAATTTGAGTAGTTAGACCTTTGTCAGAGGTTTTTGTAATGAAGATTGTTTCCCAATTTGTTGCTTCCCTTCTGATTTTGGATGCATTAGTTTTGTTTGTACAAAACCTTTTTAATTTGATGTAATCAAAATTATTGATTTTACATTTTGTTATTTTTTCTAGCTCTTGCTTGGCTTTAAAGTCTTTCCTTTCCCAAAGATCTGATAAATATACTATTTTGTGTTCACCTAATTTGCTTATAGTTTCCTTCTTTATATTCAAGTCATTCACCCATTCTGAGTTTATCTTGGTGTAGGGTGTGAGATGTTGATCCAAACCTAATCTCTCCCATACTGTCTTCCAATTTTCCCAGCAGTTTTTTTTTAAAGGGATCTTTGGGTTTATCATAGACTGTCTTGCTGAGGTCACTTACCCCAAGTCTATTCCACTGATCCACCTTTCTGTCTCTTAGCCAGTACCAAATTATTTTGATGACCACTGCTTTATAGTATAGTTTTGAGATCTGGGACTGCAAGTCCTCCTTCCTTTGCATTTTTTTCCATGATATCCCTTGATATCCTTGATCTTTTGTTCTTCCAAATGAACTTTGTTATGGCTTTTTTCCAATTCAATAAAAGTTTTTTGGTAGTTCAATGGGCATGGCAATAAAGAAGCAACTTAATTTGTGTTGGATTGTCATTTTTATTATGTTAGCTCATCCTACCCAAGAACAATCAATGTTTTTCCAATTGTTTAGATCTAATTTTAATTGTGTGGAGAGTGTTTTGTAGTTGTATTCATATAGTTCCTGTGTTTGTCTTGGAAGATAGATTCCTAAGTATTTTATATTGTCTAGGGTGATTTTTAAATGGAATGTCTCTTTATAATTCTTGCTGCTGAGATGTGTTGGAGATATTTAGAGATGCTGATGACTTATGCGGGTTTATTTTGTATCCTGCAACTTTGCTGAAGTTGTTGATTATTTTGACTAGCTTTTCGGTTGACTCTCTAGGATTCTTTAAGTAGACGATCATATCATCTGCAAAGAGTGATAGCTTGGTCTCCTCATTGCCTATTTTAACACCTTCAATTTCTTTTTCTTCTCTAATTGTTGCTGCTAGTGTTTCTAGTACAATATTAAATAATAGAGGTGAAAATGGGCATCCTTGTTTCACTCCTGATCTTATTGGAAAGTCTTCTAGTTTATCCCTATTGCAGTGCAATATGGAGTGTCTCTGCTGCTGCAACTAGGCTGCCCACTTTGAGCTCTGTGCTTCTTTTCTAACTGCTTTCCCACTGCCTGTGTTTGACGGTCTGAGCCTGGCACAACTTTGCCTGCAAGGTACTCCCTCCAGACCACCACCCTTGCCCTCCCAGAGGTTCCAGCTGCTACTGGAGGCTTAGAGCTCTTAGGTGGGAGAGGGGTCCTGGGACCTTCCTTCTTCCTTCCCCTTAAACTTGAGTGTTCTTGAATTCAGGCTTTTTGGGGCCTACCTTTTAAGTTGAATCCAAGAGGATTCAACTTAAATGATTCCTTGGTTCTGTCTTGTTGTTAGGTTTGATTTACAGTCCCTTAGGTGCATTTAGCTTTTAATCGGTAAGGAAGGTTTTCAGAGGTCTGAACTTTCGCTGCCATCTTGACCTGCAAACTCTTTGACTCATCAGTACCACGAATAAACTTAAACATCAAAGAGATCAAGCAAGGAGGAAATGGACCCATGTATACAAATATATTTATAGTAGCTCTTTTTGCAGGGAGAAAGAACTGAAAACTAAATTGTTGTCAACCTACTGGAGATGGCTAAACAAAATTATGGTATATTCATATAATAAAATATTATTATACTATAAGAAATGGTAAAATGAACAGTCTCAAAGATAACTGAGGAAGCCTGTATGAACTGCTGTAGAGTGAAGTCAGCAGAATGAGGAGAAGAATTTATAAAATAGCAACAACGTTATAAAGACAAACAATTCTAAAAGACTAGAAAACTTGGATCAAGGCAATGCATGATTCCATTGTACTGAGGAAGCAGTATGCTGCCCATCTTCTGAAAGAAAGGTGATTGACTTGACATGCAGACTTTTCTTTGCTTGACCATACCTAATTGTTATGAAAGTAGATAACTTTGATTACATGAAACTGAAAAGTTTCTGCATAAATATAAATGATGTACCTAGCATGAGAAGGGAAGAAATAGAATGGGAAAAAAGTCTTTGTACTAAAATTCTCTGATAAGTGTTTGGGACTCCATATAATGGGTGCTCCCCAAATATTAATGCAGATGTAAGCAATTTAAACTTAGAATTAACCCTGTAAAATTATGTAAATACATATATACATATACATATGATATAATATTTTCATATAATATATACATATATAATAGAGTTTCAATCAAAATCCATTCACCAATAGACAAGTAGTCAAAAGACATGTATGTATAATTATTTTTTCCAGTATTAAAAATTCTTTTTAGTTGCATGTAGAAACAATTTTTGACAATTTTTTTTGGCATTTTAGAATTCAAATTTTCTTCTTCCTACCCTCCCTTACCTTCCTCAAGGTGGTGAATATTCTGATATAGGTTATAGCTGTACTTTTATGTTATACATATTTCCACGTTGCTCATGTCATGATAGAAGTCATATATCACACATGCAATAGAAATCTCATGAAGAAAATATAATGGAGGATGGCATGCTTTGATCTGCACTCAGATTCCAATAATTCCTTTTTTGACTGTGAATAGCATTTTCAGTATGAGTCACTTGTAGTTATCTTGGAGACTTGCTTTGCTGATAATGGTTTAGTTCTTCACAATTGATCATTGTATAATATTTCTGTTACTGCCTACATTATTTTCCTGGTTCTCCTCCCTTCCCTGTGCTTCAGCCATGCAAGTCTTTACAGATTTTTCTGAACTCATCCTGTTGGTTGTTCCTTGTGATGCAATAGTATTCAATTACAACCATATTCAACAACTTGTTTATGTATTCCCCAAGTGATGGACAACCCCTCAATTTCCAATTCTTTGCTGCTACAAAATAGCTGCTAAAAATAGTTTGGTACAGGTAGATCTTTTTCTCTTATTTCTGATCTTGTTGGGAAACAGATCCAGTAGTGGGATTGCTGGGTCAAAGGACAAGCATAGCTTTGTGGCTTTTTTGTGGCCTTATTGCCCTCCAGAATGGTTTTATCAGTTAACAGTTCCACCAATCATGTATTAGTGTCCTAATTTTCCCACATCTCCATCAATATTTATCATTTTCCTTTTTGATCATGTTAGTTAATCTGGTGGGTGTGAGGTGGTATCTTGGAGTTGTTTTAATTTGCATTTCTCTAATCAAGAGCGATTTGAAGCATTTTTTTCATATAACTATGGGTAGTTTTAATTTCTTCCTATGAGAATGGCCTGTTCGTTTACTTTGACCATTTATCAGTCGAGAAATGCGTTGTATTCTTATAAATTTAACTCACTTCTCTTTATATATGAGAGATGAGTTGTTTTTTTTTGCAGAGATACTTGCTACAAGATCCTCCCCACCCCCATTTTGTTGTTTCCCTTCTCATCTTGGTTACATTGATTTTATTTGTACAAACCTTTAGAGTTAATTTAATGTGATCAAAATTATCTATTTTACTTTTCAGAATGTTTTTACTTCTTTTTTGGTCATAAATTCTTCTTTTGTCCATAAGCCTGACAGTTAAACTTTTCCATGTTTCCCTATTTTTTTCTTATGGTGTCACACTATTTCTAAATCAAGTTTTTATTTTGACTTGATTTTGGTGTATGATATGAGGTCGGTCCATGTTTATTTTCAGCCATACTGCTTCTCAGTTTTTCCAGCAGTTTTTGTCAAATAGTGAGATTTTCCCCCCAAAACTTGAATCTTTGGGTTTATTGAATACAAAGTTGTTATGGACATTAACTACTATGTGTTGATTGCTAATCTATTCCATTGATCCACCACTCTATTTCTTAACCAGTACAAGATTGTTTTGATGATTCCTGCCCTATAGTATAGTATAGTTTGAGACCTGGTATGGCCAGGTCTCCTTCTTCCAGTTTTTTACATCATATTTTTACATTATATTAATTCTCTTGATATTCTTGTTCTTTTGTTCCTCCAGATGAATTTTGTTTTTAATTTTTCTAGTTCTATAAAATAACTTTTTGGTAGTTTGTTATGGCACTGAATCAGGAAATTAATTTAGGTATGAATGAATACTTCTTAAAATAATTGTAAACTATTAGGTATGATAGAAATGAACACTCCAGATCAATAATGTTAGCAAATGAAAACAACCCTGAGGTTTCACTTTATACATAGGCAAAGATAGCAAAAAATGGGAAGAGTTGATGTTGGAAGAGCTATGGGAAGAAAGCATTGTTGTCTAACACATTGCTGATAGAGCTGTGAATCAGTATAACTATTTTGGAAAGTAATTTAGAATTATGCAACTAAAATAATTAAAATATTTGTAAACTTCCACCCAGGGATTCCATTATCAGAGTTTTACCCCAAGGAAGTAATTTAAAATGTTTTTTTTCTAAACCCTTACCTTCCAACTTGGAATCAATTTTAAGAATGGGTTTCAAGGCAGAAGAAGAGGAAGTGCTAGGTAATGGGAGTTAAGTGACTTGCCGAGGGTCACACAGCTAGAAAATTTCTGAGTCATATTTGAACCCAGGCCCTCCTGTCTCTAGGCCTGGCTCTCAATCTATTGAGCCACCTAGCTGCCCCCAAGAAGGCTAGTTATAAGAAGAAAGCCGTTATATACACCAAAATATTTATAGAAGCACTTTCTGTTATAATAGAGAATTGCAAAGAACAGTAGATAGCTTTCAGATTCGGAAATGGTTGGACAAATTGTGGTACATGAATGTAATAGAATATTATTGATCTGTAAGATGATAAATGTAAAGAAAAGCATGGAAGATCCATATGAATTGATTACATACAGAATGAAGTAAGAGAGCCAAGGAAACAATATCCATAATGACTATAACAATGCACATGGAAATAAAAATAACCACACAGAAGAAATCAAGTGAATATTCAAAATTATAAAAAACAAACATGACTTGAAAGAAGGGATAAGAGAAAACACCCCTTTCTACCCCTCTGTAAAGGTAGATTATCCTTCAGTGTTGTATACTGTACATATTTTCAGATTTTTTTTCAATGTATCGATCAGGTAAGCTGATTTTTTTTTCTACTTTCCCCTCTTTTTAAAAAATTCTATTTGTTATATGTGATTGCTCTCCAGGAGCAGGAGAAGAAGGGATGTTGGAGGGAATTATCGTGATATAAAAAACAAAATGCACCTATAAAACATTTTTAAAAAGAATTTAAGATCCTTGAAGACAAGAACTGACTGTCTTGCTTTCTTATATTTGTGTCCTCGGAGCTTAACATAATACTTGACACATAGTAAGCACTTAAAAGTTTTTACATTAAAAAAGAAAATTATGTGTTGAATTTATTATATACTTTAAAAGAAAAATAAGCTCTACATAATAGAGATTTGTACAAGACAGGTTAGGATCACATAGTGGCACTGGCCTTGAAAAAGAGAAGGGTCACTTGTACATCTAAGACATTAGTAGTGGAAAGAGTAGAGAAAGATGTTTGAGTAGCAAGAGATGAGAAGTAGGAGAGAATAGTGGATTTGGTCAATAGCCTCAATTTTTTCTTGTTATATTTGAAGTAAGATTCTCAACTGCATGATGAGAGGGAGTGTGGTGGGAGATAGGGAAGAAAGGCCACTCTGGAGAGTGGAATAGTGAGTCAATGAAAAGGGAGAGTAGAATGGTTGCCTTGGTTCAGTAAAGACCTAGTGGAGATTAGAAAATAGGTTGATGGTGAGTGTAATTTAGCATGATGGTAAATCAGGGCATGATCATCCCTAGGACTAGAGGAGATTGAGATTAGAAGATAGTGTAGAGAATTGTTTCACAAAGGGGTTGAGAAAATGGAGAAAGGAGAGAATAGTTAGTGCAAGGACAATGATCTGGTAAATAACAGAATGGTGCAGAAATCCAAAGTCATGCTTTGACTTTGACAAAGAAAAGATGGATTGATAAAATGTTTTGACCAGATAAAGGATATTTAGAGTTCAATGTATAGCTGAAGTGGAGTGGTAGAGTAGGTTAGGAGAACTAAGGAGGTATTGGGAAGTTGTAGCATTTGAAGAAGCACCAAAAGATATGTTGAAGTTCCTTAGTATAAAGATTGGAGTTGGGAAAGAAAAGACGAGTGAGCCAGGTTTGTACATAGATGAATCAAGCATTTATTAAGGTTTTTTATGTGTCAGTCACTGTGCTAAGTGTTGGAAATACAAAGACAAGCAGAGTAAAATAGTCTCTATCCACAGGGAACTTACATTCTAATGAAGGTAGACAACATATAAAGAGAGGTGAAAAGCAGCTGGGAAGGGGGAACTGGGATAAGTTTGTTTTTCCTTTAGAAAAAATTAATATGTATATATGTATGTATGCATAATAGTAGTATGTATACATTAGTATGTCTTAGTGGTTTGAAAATAGATAGATTGTCTGAGGAGAGAGCAAGAATTCTTTTGAGGCTGAGCTAACAGAAAAACCATTCAGGAGATTCTTGTTCAGGTACAGTTTGGATATTATGCTATATTTCTATATTTCATGATTTTAAGATTTTTTTATCTTTTTCTGCCTCTGCCTCTGTTTCTCTCTCTGCCTCTTTCTCCCTCCCTCTCAGTCTCTGTCTCTCCATCTCTCTCTGTTACTCTGTCTCTTACTTTCTCCTCTTTCTTCTTTACATACACAAATGAGCAGGTATATGGCATAGTGAGAGCCAGTCCTGGAGTCAGGAAGATGACTTTAAATCTGGCTTTAGATGAGTCCTAGTTGTTTGACCCTGGGCAATTCATTTAATCCTGTTTACTTTAGTTTCTTCATCTGTCAAATGAGCTGGAGAAGGAAATGGCAAACTACTCTAGCATCTTTGTCTAGAAAACCCCAAATGGGCTCTCAAAGAATTAATCACTACTGAAATGATTGTACAACATACACACATCTACCTGTACATACATATATATAGTCAAAGATGTGTATGTGTCCATCTGTCCTTCTCTCATTATATATTGTGTCCCAAAAGTCTTAAAGGAAGTTTTAAGCTGATTAAAGCAATCCAAAAGTGGAGTAGATTGCCTTGGGAGGTGGGATAGGATCTCCATTACTGCAAGTGCGTTTTCCCTATAGGAAAGTCATCTTGGTCCCTCCAGTTGTTCATGCTCTTCTCTGAAATTACTTTGAATTTCATTTGGACTTATTTTATTTTTACTGACCCATACACTTACTGTCTTCCTTCAGTAGATTATAAACTCTCTGAAAGCAGACTTTTTTTTTGTCTTTGTATTCCTAGAGTCTAGCTCAGTGCTTGGTACTTAGTAATGCTTGTTGATAAATATTTGTTGAATTGAATAGAATCTGAATTGTTAGCACATTACAGAAGAAATTCCTGCTTAGGGAGGGGTTGAATCAAATATTCTCCAATTTAGAGGTAGGGCACTTATATGATGCAGCCTATAGAGTGCCTGGCCTGAAGTCAGGGAGTCTCATCTTCCTGGATTCAAATCTAGCCTCAAACACTTCCTAGCTATGCAATGCTGCATAAGTCGCTTAACCCTGTTTGCCTCAGTTTCCTCATCTGTCAAATGAGATGGAGAAGGAAATAGCAAACTACTCCAGTATCTGCCCAGAAAACCCCAAAAGGGGTCACAAAGAATTGTGACTGAATGACCAAAATGACTGAATGATAATTTAGAGGCAGCATGTTACAGTGGGAAGAGTTGGAGACTAGGGTTTGCACCTTCTCTGTGTTTCTTCCTCACTGAGCACCCTGACCGTGCATATGTTACTTCCTCTCTCTGTATCCCGATTTTTTCATCTGAAAAATGAAAGGGTTCAATTAGATGTTCCCTAAGGTCTATTCTGGCTCTGAATCTGCGATCCCTTCTAGCTCTGAAATTCTATGATTTTACTTTCCCTCAGATCCACTGTTTCTCTTCTTCCTCCCTTCCAAAGTTTGCCTTTCCAAAGGACTGGATGCATGTTGCATCACTTCAAAGGCTCCTGTCTCCAAGGAGGGCCTCATCAAAGGTTCCATGCTATTAATGATAATTCCAGGCTGTTGAGTCAGTCCTTTTGAATAGATGAGGTCTGCTCTCAGCAGAGGCTACTCCTCAGCTGGCGCTCATCCCTCCCTCCAAAGAGCACCAGGGTTGGGTTTCTCATTTGAAGGTGTCAAAGTCCCTGACAGCTCCCCTTTCAAATATTTCCACAACACTAGCCTCTAGCTTCAAAGCCTTGTTAGTCCAGTAGCCTTTGGGGTCTTTGGAGAAGGAGTCTGCTTTGGTAATTAGTATCATTAACTGGGGATTTTTAAAGTCAGGGTCTGGGGCTATATTTAGTAGCTGAGCTGAAAAGCGACTAATTGGACTGAGGCCCATGGAAGGACCTTCCATTCCCAGGGAACAGGCATCTGAAGATAATGCCTTATCATTTCTCCACCACATAGGGGGCAGGGCTACCAGTTTTCAAAGCCCTTAATCAGAACTCACCAAGATGCTTGGGGCAAAGCCAGATCATAATAATGTGATTTCAAGCTGGAAAGCACATAATCCAAACCCACTCATTTATTTATAGAGGAGGAAATCAAGGTTCAGTGAGAGGAAATGACTTTTCCAAGCAGATGCAGAAATCTCAGGCAAGTTCCTTGACCTGGGACTCCAAATCCTGGGTTCTTTAGAAAGATTGTCTTCCAGGGATAAGAAAGCAAAGAACGTGTTCCCCAGCCTGTATTATGAGGAACCTCTAGGGGCAACCTGATATGCCTTTCTAGTATGATGTGACATAATTCGATGGGAACTTTTGACCAAAAATTCTACTTTATTTTCTATCATTTTACTCCCAAGAGTCCTAAGAGTAGAGAGAACTGCATTCTAGTCACATCTCTGTAAAGCTGAGGACAAGTCATTATGCCTAAGGTTAGCTTCCAGGGTTATTGCAAAGATTCATGAGATATTTCTACATATTAATGTGTAAGGTATTTTGTAAACCTTCAAGAACTATGTAAGCCATAGTCATTATTATTAATATTCACATCATTGACATCTTTATTGCCATGGGACTCAATTTCCATACCTGCAAAATGAAGATTATAACATCTTAACTGCCTTTCTTTGGATTTTGAAAACTTGATGCTTTCTAGTCCTTTGTTATAGTCCCTGAGAAGAATTCCACTGTAAGTTATTATTGGCTAACCTGTTCTTGGCTACCAGTTAGGACCTTAGTGTGAACAGTTGACATTTAGTTACTAGGGAGCAAGGTCTGGAGGAGAAGTAGGAAGATTTCAGAGGCCATGGTAGTGTCTTTGCAATTGAGCCCTTAGAATCATAAAACCTGTGTGGGATATACTGGCATATCCCACACACATTCACGCTCTATGCATGGCTGTGCTTGGGTTATTGGGAAATGATGATACTGAGTTAGGTTACTTAGGTATGGCCATCTATCCTAGCACCATCCCATGTAGAATGGACCCTGATTTAGGAGTCAGAAATTTGACTTATTTTAATTCTACAAACATTTACTAAGTACTAATAAGTGATATATATGGATGTAGCAGTCCACACCTATCTAGGGACAAGGGAAACAGAATGTAAAGATTGTCTTAGAAGAGAGCATGCTCAGTCTTGCGCATGGCTGGGAAAGCCTCTGACCCTTGACCCCAGCTTCCCCCAGGTTAGGCGGGAAAACAGGTTTCTTTGTGTTCACCTGGCTAAGAGAAACCACACCTATACCTTGTCATTAACCAATGATAATCATCCCTATGTATTGGGTATATTTGCATATCAAAGAGATTAAAAACCGGGCCACAGCAAGTTCCACCTTCTCTTCCTCTCTTGGATCTTAGCTCTCACTGATGTCTGTCCTTGCCTCTTGGCCTCTGGCCAAGCTCCATCTTTAATTCCTTTCCTTATCTACCTCTCCCACCTGGGACCTGGCTTTTGGCCAGGCACTCTCTTTTCTCTATCATGTCTCCGACCTGTGTGGTATTAATTGTGGATCTCAGGATGGATCATGCCTCTGCGACATCCTAAAGATCAGGGTTAAGCATAACCCTGTGGCCCCATTATAATCAATAAGGCCTGGTTTTTGACTCATTTCTGCCACCTCATATCTATAACTTGGCTCCACCACGCCCCTCAGGGTATCCAAAACCTCTATTCTTTTTCTATTTTCCTACCTTGAGGCACCTCACAGGTTCGGGGAGCCTCATCTGGTGCCCAACGTGGGGGAAGCTGGGGTCAAGGGTCAGAGGCTTTCCCAGCCATGCCCAAGACTGAGTATGCTCTCTTCTAAGACAATCTTTACATTCTGTTTCCCTTGTCCCTAGATAGGTGTGGACTGCTACAATGATTAAATTTATAGCTATAATTATAACAATATCTATATGCATAGATATTATTAAATATAGTTATAATTATAGCTGTTGGGATTTTCTTGGTGAAGATACTAAAGTAGTTTGACATTTTCTTCTCCAGCTCATTTTATTATTTTTAAAATTATTTTTTGAAAATTTTATTTAATTAGTCAGTTTAGAACATTATTCCTTAGTTACAAGAATCACATTCTTTCCCTTCCCTCCCCCCACCCCTTCCTGTAGCCGCACAATTCCATTGGGTTTTTCATGTATCCTTGATCAGAACCTATTTCCATGTTGTTGGTCTTTGCATTAGGATGTTCATTTAGAGTCAATATCCCCAATCATATCCCCCTCAACCCATTTGTAATCAAGCAGTTGTTTTTCTTCTGTGTTTCTGCTCTCACAGTTTTTCCTCTGAATGTAGACAGTGTCCTTTCTTGTAAATCCCTCTGAGATCTTCAGGATCACTGCATTGTCACTAATGGAGAAGTCCATTACATTTGATTGTACCACAGTGTATCAGTCTCTGTGTACAATGTTTTCCTGGTTCTGCTCCTCTCACTCTGCATCAGTTCCTGGAGGTCCTTCTAGTTCACATGGAATTCCTGAAGTTCATTATTCCTTTGAGCACAATAGTATTCAATCACCAACATATACCATAATTTGTTCAGCCATTCCCCAGTCGGAGGGCATCCCCTCATTTTCAAAAATTTTGCCACCACAAAGTGTGACTATGAATATTCTTTTTTCTTTCTTATTTATTTAAAATTTTTTTTTAAAAATTAATTTATTTAGTCAATTTAGAACATTATTCCTTGGTTACAAGAATCACATTATTTCCTTCCCTCCACCTACCCCTTCCTGCAGCCAAAGCACAATTTCATTGGATATTACATGTGTCCTTGATCAGAACCTATTTCCATGTTGTTGTTGTTGTTTGCATTAGGATGTTCATTTAGTCTACATCCCCAGCCATATCCCCCCCACCCCCCTGACCCATGTATTCAAGCAGTATATACTATAATTTGTTCAGCCATTCCCCAACTGAAGGGCATCCCCTCATTTTCCAATTTTTTGCCACCACGAAGAGCGCAGCTATGAATATTTTTGTACATGTCTTTTTCCTTATTTCTTTGGGGGTACAAACCCAGCAGTGCTATGGCTGGATCAAAGGGCAAACAGACTTTTATCACCCTCTGGGCATAGTTTCAAATTGCCCTCCAGAATGGTCGAATCAATTCACAACTCCACCAGCAATCCATTAATGTCCCAACTTTGTCGCATCCCCTCCAACATTTATTACTTTCCTTTGCTGTCATTTTAGGCAATCTGCTAGGTCTCAGGTGTTTTGATTTGCATCTCTCTAATTATAAGATATTTAGAACACATTTTCATGTGCTTATTAATATATCTGAAAATTGCCTATTCATGTCCCTTGCCCATTTATCAATTGGGGAATGGCTTGATTGTTTTGTACAGTTGATGTTGCTCTTTATAAATTTGAATAATTAGACTTTTGTCAGAGGTTTTGTTATGAAGATTTTTTCCCAATTTGTTGCTTCCTTTCTAATTTTGGTGGTGTTGGTTTTGTTTGTAAAGAA
This sequence comes from Monodelphis domestica, assembly GCF_027887165.1. NCBI lineage: Eukaryota > Metazoa > Chordata > Mammalia > Didelphimorphia > Didelphidae > Monodelphis > Monodelphis domestica. Next base: position 316,194,170 of record NC_077227.1, read on the forward strand.
ACTTTCTAGCTCATTTTAAAGATGAAGAAAGTGAAGCAAACAGAATTAAGTGTCTTGCACAGGGCCACACAGCTAGTAAGCATCTGGAACCAGATATGAACTCAGGGAGATGAATCTTCCTCAATCTGGACCTGGCACTCTATCCATTCTCTCTACTTTACTCTTCTGTCTGTCTGTCTGTCTCTCTCCCACTCCTCACCCCCACACCCACCCACTCTCACACTCATACCCACACCCACCATTCTCTCCCCCCTACATGCCCCAACCCCCACATCCCACATCCCACAGCAGGAATCAGGAAAACCTGAGTTAAAATCTAGTTTCAGACACTTACTAGGTATGTGAACCTAGCCAAGTCATTTAACCTCTCTTTGCCTCACTTTCTTCATCTATGAAACAGAGATAACAAAAGCCTCTTACTCCCATGGTTGCTCTGAGGAACATGAAAAAAAGAAGTCTTTCTAGTTTACATGGAATTCCTCCAGTTAATTATTCCTTTCAGCACAATAGTATTCCATCACTATCAGATACCACAATTTGTTTGGTCATTCCCCAATTGAGATACCCCCTCATTTTTCAATTTTTTTTTCCACCACAAAGAGCACAGCTATGAGTATTTTTGTACATGTCTTTTTCCTTATCTCTTTGGGGTACAAACCCAGCAGTGGTATGACTGGATCAAAGGGCAGGCAGTCTTTTAAAACTCTTTGGGCATAGTTGCAAATTGCCTTCCAGAATGGTTGGATAAATTCACAACTCCATCAGCAATGTGTTAGGGTCCCAACTTTGTCACACCCCCTTCAACATTCATTACTTTCCTTTGAAATCCTCCTTTCTAACATCCTTGGTCCAGAGTCTTTTATTTGGAAGACCAACAATTTATGTTTATAGATGTTCTAAATATGGCAGGGTTATCTCCTGACACTATTTAGCACTGTCCCCAAGGAAGCACTAGGGAGTGCACAGGGTTGATGACCATTTCTATCTTTATCTGTTCTAAAGTTCATAAGGGCAAAGACCACCAGTGCCCTTCTTCCCAGTAAAAAAACTTCTCTACACTTAAGGGGACTGGGTCCTCTGTCCACAAGCACACTATTCATAATCTAGAATCTACCTGATTTTGCCCTCCATTGGCATAATGTGGGAAGAAAAAACTTGGGGCAGTCTCTATTCCACAATGAGTCATTAGAGGGAAACCTTTGTGGTGGGATATAATTAGATTATGTTAATAGAAGCATAGTTCCTTCTGCTTTGGTCAGACAACAGCTGTATTACTACATGCATTTCTGGGCATCACATTGGAGAAAGACATTAATAGACCTGAATCTCCTTTGGCCATCCAGAGAAAAATGACCAGAATGATAGGGGGACCAAAGGCTGCCACTTGAGGATTTGTAGAAAGACCAGGAAATATTTTTATTGGTCAATTAGATGGAGAAAAATACTCCCAGAGGGTAGGCCATTTTGGTGTTTTCAGAACTGTCACAGGGTGAATTTTAGATTTACTCCACCCAGCTTAGTCTAACAAAACAGGAATGTCTACACCCCTACTTAAGGATTAAGTGGTGAGGAAGATGTCCTATGACAGACATGTGCTAGCAAATGACAAATCAGAAACAACTGACAGACCCCCTGAGCTGTCCTAAGTCAAGCTCAAGCTATCATTTGTACATGTGAGACGAAGGAAGTGATATAAACAATGGTCTATATATTTCGCGTTACTTCCTCTCTCCGGCTCTCTTTTCATGGAGAGGTGGCTCTGGCTCTTGTGTCAGAGAGGTGGCTGGTGGCAGAGTGCTGGACATCTTGACATCTTGGTGTGGCTGTAGCTATTGTCTGGGTTTGGCGGTGAGCGTCCTTGATACACTACTGGGAGAAGCTTAGTAGCCTAGTTCAGGTGAGGTGTCTTCACTGAGCTCTCTTGGAGTTTAGACTGATTCTCTTTTTTTTCCTTTAGTTTTCCTAAAAACGCCATTCTCCTAGAAGGCCCCTCATCTTGGAGGAGGTCTTGTGGCTGGAAGGTCTCTGAACTCCCCTTGGCTCAGGCTAGGCTGGAGAAATCTTATACCCTTTTCCCTCTCTCTTCTTCTTAATTCCTTCCCTCTATATTAATTAAATCACCATAAAATGCCCAAACTGACTTGAGCATTTTTATTGGGATTTGAATTAATCCCTGGCGACCAACTAAATTTATATTTCAGTGAAAAACCCCTAAATTTTCCCCTTGCAACAGGGAAGAGGGATTCAACTTTTTCTGCTGGGTCCTAAGACTGAACTAGACACAATGTGGAGAATTTGCAAAAGATGAAAATGTATGCTAAATAGAAGGAGAAAACCCCTAATAATTAGAGCTGTCCAGCTAACCTTGACTGAATCGAAGGTTTTCAAGTGGACTAGATAACTGCTTTTAGGGGGTCTTAAATTGTAAGTCCTTTGAGAACAGAGAGACTTTCTTTTATTTGTATCCGCAATATTCAGCATAGTACCTGGTACATAGTAGTTTAATAAATGTGTATGTTATGCTATGTCAAGTTATGCTATGTTATGCTATGCTATGATATACTATGCTATGGTATGGTATGTCATGTTATAATATGGTATGGTATGATAATGGACATTCCTGTTCAGGGACAGGTTTTACTAGTTGGCTTAGGCACTATTCAAAACTGGGATTCTATGATCCTATGAATTTGAGAAATTCAGACAACTGCTCCAGAAAAGTTTGAGGAAGAAGAGACACTTTTCCAATGGGGGACAAAGATGGTTGGGGAGAGCAGGGATGACTATTAAGGAGATGGTAACTGAGCTAGACATTGAAACCAGAAATGGTTTTCTAAAAATATCCCCAAGAAATCCAAGGTTCTAGTCCTGGTTCTGCCACTAACTTTCTGTGTTTTTTTTTTTAATGGGTCAAGAAATTTTCCCTCTCTAAACTTCATTTTCTATTCTCTGAAATGTGAGTGGGACCAGGCAGTTTCTAACTTCCAGCTGTGATGCTTGCTATACACAGAAAATCTTTTCTAATCATGGATTAAGGTCTCCTGTAGTGCAGTTAGGTAGCCTAATGGATAGAGTGTCGACTAGGAATCAGGAAGACACATCCTTGTGAGTTCAAATCTAACCTCAAGCACTTACTAGCTGTGTGATTCTGGGCAAGTCACTTAATCTTCTTTGCCTCAGTTTCCTTACTTGTGAAATGAGCTGGAGAAGGCAATGACAAACCACTCCAGTAACTTTGCCAAGAAAACCCCAGACATGACTGAAACAACTGAACAGCAACAACAACCCATGCCTCCTCCAGCTCATATGTCTTGTCATTCTATGACTATATGGAAGGGTAGGAGGGGAAGCTGATGTGCTCTGATGCTTTTCTCCATCTTTTCTCAGTCTTCGCTACTAAATCCCTGCCTACTAATGGTAGACTTAAGGGAATGATTTAACAATGCTTAAAGTCACACTGTTGTCTAGAAGGAAGACAAATTGGATAGGGTTGATGTTTTTAAGTTTGGGTGTAAATTCCCATTTAATAGAAACAAGTTTGGTGGCAACAAGGAGGCAATATGCCTAAATAGAAAGTACGTTAGAATTGCAGACAGAAGCTTTTGGTTTAAATTTAGATTCTGTGATCCCTGAGACCTTAGGTTTTACCTCCATTTGCCTCATTTTCCTCAACTGCAAAATGGTATTGGACTAAATGCTTTCTGTGGTCCCTTCTAGCTCTAACTTTAGAATCATGTGGTTTTTTTTTTCTTGAACTTTTGTTACTTTGTCCATAATTGGTTTTCCATCTCAAAATCCTACAAATAAATTCTGCTAATCTAACATAAAGAGGCCTGAGCTGGGAATCAGGAGACCTGGGTCTGGTACTGCTTCTGTCACTGACTTGTGTGGCCTTAGGCAAGTCACTGCCCTTCTTGGAGGCTCAGGGTTCTCATCCAAAGAGGTTAGACCAGATGATCTCTAAGGACTCTTCTGTCTCTAAATTCTATCATTATAGAACATAAAATCATAGAATTAGTGCCCAATCTATTCATTTTATAATGCAGCTAGATGGTTCAGTGGCTAGAAAACTGAGCCTGGAGTCAGGAAGACTCCTAAATACTGAGTATGATCTTAGGCAAGTCATAGCCTCAGTTTTCTCATCTGTAAAATGAAGATAATATCACCTACCTCCCCAAAGATAATAATTATAAAGCACTTAGTATAGTATCTGGCATGTAATAGGCACCATAGAAATATTTCTTTTCCATTTTCCCTTAGAGATGAAGAAGTGGAGACCCAGAGAGATAAAATGACTCCTTACATATTAGGCAGCTACTAAGTGTCTCAGGTAGGATTCAAACTCAGGTCCGGGCACAGCTCTCTATTTAGTAGATAATGAATAAAGGTCTCTTCTAAGCCTCTCTGACCTCTAAGGGCCATTAGCCCAGTTGTTTCTGAGGCTGCATTCGTATCTAACTCACTGTCCACCCTTTGCCCCAACAGATTCAGGGCCAGTGCCTTCCCATCACATCCCGGTCATTCTCTAATGTGGCTTCTGTGCACCTCCTCGGGGGCCTTTGTTTTGCCTGGCGAGTGCATTCATCAGCTTTCCACGGCTCAGTAATTCCTGAAATTCTCTTTCCATTAAAAATAAATACCCCATTTTACATCCCTGTGATGGTCCCGGCATTTGATTGTATTTGCTGTGGCGGGCTATATTGAGAACTATAAAATCATAATACAACTATTAATCCCCTGTATCTGCCTGTACCTAATTTTTATTAAAAAAATATATTGTGCTCTGGCTAGCTTGTAAATTAATGTGAGCTTGAGAAGGCTCCGGCTGGATCTGTTCAAAAGGAGCGAGGATTGAGATGAGGAACGGTTTTCCGAGGAACATTCTGGCCTCCTGGGTAGTGTTACTAAGGTAGCGGTTTGCAGCGGGGTCAGAAGGGAGTGTTTTCGCTCCTCACAGCCAATACTATCCGAGGCAAAGCAGGCAAGTGTCACGGCAGAATGGAACTGTGTGTTCATTCATCTGAGAGTCCCTCCATCCTTTGCCTTTCCCAGAGCCCTGCTAAAAGCAGCTATGTTTCAAGGGTCACCGAGAGAAATTATCTTCCTTTTTTTTTCAAAGTCTCTTCAGTCAGGGCATTTGATTTGACTTATGTCTAAGAGGGGGCATAGGCTCATTGAATCGAGGGCTGGGAGGCATCTTAGTGAGCATCTGGTTACAACCTCTTGTGTAGGGCCAGACCTAAGGAGAGGAGGTGTATGGGAGAGGGTTTCAGAACACAAATTTAGAGGGTGCCAATTGCATCTGCAAGACTAGAATTAGCAACAATTAAAGAAGAATAATTGATTTTCCCCCACCTCATCTTAGTCCTTTCTTGCTTCCTTTGTTCAGTTATGTCCAATTCTTCATGAACTCTTTGGGTGTTCTCTTGTCAAAGATACTGGAGTGGTTTGCCATTTCCTTCTCCAACTCATTTGACAGATGAGGAAACTGAGGCCAACAGGGTTAAGTGACTTGTCCATGGTCACACAGTTCTTACGGGTCAGAGGCCAGATTTGAAATCAAGATGATGAGTTTTACTGACTTCAGACTTGGAACTCTATCCACTGAGCCATCTAATTGTCCAATGAAATTTTAGGTTTCTTCAAAATTAAAAAGGATCTCATAGTTGACAGAGGATAGCATTTTAAGAGTAAGGCTCAGAGTTTTGAGAGCAAAGGTCATTTTATGAGATCAGAGAGAAAAGACAAGTCCAGTTTGGCTAGGGAATAGGATTCTTGGAATTAAGTGTGAGAAAGTATTGGAAAGGTAGGGTGGCACCAAATTGTGGAGAGCCTTGAATGACAAGTTCAGAAAAGTGAACTTTATTCTATAGACTTTGAGATGAGGAGGGGCATGGTCACATCTATGAAGAAGAAAGATTATTTTTTTTAGCAGTGGTATGAAAGATGGATTGGAAAGAGAGAGAGAGACAGACAGAGAGAGAGAGGAGAAACTGAGAGAGAGAAAAGAGAGAGAAGAAACAGAGAGAGAGAGAGAGGAGAAAGTGAGAGAAAGAGAGAGAGGAGAAATAGATAGAGAAAGAGAGAGAGATAGAGAGAGGAGAAGCTGAGAGAGAAAGAGAAAGCAAAAGAGAGAGAGAATGAGAGAGAGAGAGAGAGAGAGAGAGAGAGAGAGAGAGAGGAGAAAGTGAGAGAAAGAGAGAGAGGAGAAATAGAGAAAGAGAGAGAGATAGAGAGAGGAGAAGCTGAGAGAGAAAGAGAAAGCAAAAGAGAGAGAGAATGAGAGAGAGAGAGAGAGCGAGAGAGAGAGCGAGCTCCGAGGTGAGAGCTCTTGTTAAGAGGCTAAAACCTTAAAGGAATCTCTAAATGGGACTTGGCGTTATCATTATGATGACTCCCTTGGCATGTGCTATTTACATCACGACAGATGTATTTGTCTGGTGTGAGCTGAGACAAGGCTCCTTAATGGTCCTTACTTTAGAGGCAATCACCATCACACATCCTTTCCTGAGTGTTTTACACCCCTTGAAGTGATGTGTTTTCTTTAACACTTTTGAGGTTACTTTCAATCCCTTTCCCCCTGAGGCATAGACCCCATAAGAAATACTGACTAGTTAAGCAGGCAAGCAAACCTTCTGTAAGGATAAACAATATACAATAGCTCCTAATTTCTTGCTTCCTGGACAAATCTCCATCATTGGCACCATCTGCTGATGGTTCCTGGACTAATATTGGAGGGATGGAGCAGTTCAGCTAGAGTTATTGAATTCTCTTTTCTCTGTATCAACACACTGACTCTTCTATGGGGAGAGAGACAGAGACAGAGACAGGCAGACCAGAGTGCTGAGGTGAGGGCTCTTGTTAAGAGACTAAAACCTCAAAGGAATCTCTAAATGGGAGTTCTTTTAAAAAAATATTTATTTATTATTTAATTTAGAATATTTTTCCATAGTTCCATGATTCAGGTTCTTTCCCTTCCCTCCTCCCTCTCCCCTCCCATAACCAACAAGGAATTCCACTGGGTTTTATATGCATCACTAAATGGAGTTCTACAGTGTCTAGAGCCAAGGCATTATTGTTTGGAAAGGGTATAGGCTCATGGCATTTAGAGATGAAAGGGATCTTAGACCAAGTGCCTATTCTAGTCTTCTTTGTTTCCAGATGAGGAAAACTGAGGCTCATGGAGGTTGAATTATGTATCTTGAATCACTTGCAATCCTAGTGGCATGATCTTGTTTGACAGTAAAAAAGTCCATCTCATGCTCATCCTGATAGTGATGACCTCCATCTGACACCAGAGGATGATTGGGTAAAACATCAAGATCTCTATAGCTATCTCTGTCACTTCAATCTGACCTTTCTGTTGGTGGTAGTGTTTTTGTTAGTCTTGTGGGTATAGATTTGTCCAATTAGCCTCTAGGCCCAGCTCTCACATGGGAGGAAAACTCTGCCTTACTCACTCCTATAATTTGATGGGGTTAATCATATTGGTATTTTTTAATAGTATGTAGTTCTTGTACCATCAAAAGTAAAATGAATAAAATTAAATGTATTAAACCAGTTACTTTAGGGTCTGAAAGCACAGTTATTTTTTAACCTTTATTTTCTATCACTTAACCTTGCTTGCCTTAATTTCCTCACCTGTCAAATGAGCTGGAGAAGGAAATGGTAAACCACTCCAGTATCTTTGCCAAGAAAATCCCAAATGGGGTCATGAAGAATTGGACACAACTGAAAAATGATGGAACAAATTCCCTCATTCTGTTTATTCACAGTTCCTGGTTAGTACCTTCTACTGAATTCCTATTTCTGGGAAGTTCTTTTCTTATTTTAAACTGAGAGCAAGATCACCAGTAGAAGCTTTATGAGCAGAAATGACCCAAAGTACAAGCCCCACCTTTGTTGTCCCTTTTGTCCCTACCTCAGTAGAGCAGACTGAGGAGGGGCCCACTAGTGAACAGCAGCTTTAGGATACTAAAGCCCGGTGAATCTAGAAGGGCTCTTTCCCCTACAGCCAGGATTCCTAACTTAGGAATTCTGGGATTCTTTTTTTTTGGGGGGTGGGTGGGTGAGGAGGTGATATGTTTTGACAACTGCATATCCATTTTATAACTGGTTTCCATTGTGATCCTACAAATTTCCTTTTTTTTTTACATTTTTTTTTACATTTCCTTTTACAATTTCCTTTTACATTTACAAATATTATTCTGAGGAGGGATCTGTAGGCTTCGTTGCATTGAAAATGGGGTTCATGATACAGAAAAAATTAAAAAGCCCTGCCCTGGACCCCAGTGTCTCTGCTATAACTATTCTCCAGGTTAAATACTATTGGTTTTATTACAGGTTTGCTACCACAGGCTTTGTTCTTGGTTCTTCCCTTCAGGAAGGCTGCTTAGGGCAATAGTGGCTGATCCTTCTACATTTCTTTTGTGCTCTGCTACTCTCCTCTCCCATAGTTGGTGGAATATTTTCCCTGGTATAGAGGAATGGATTGAGGAATAGAGGTTGGATCTATGATCATAAGACCTGGGTTCAAAGTCCAGCTATGCTACAGTTAGGAGGTATGGTAGATAGAGTTCCTGGCCTATAGTCAGGCTGATCTGAGGTCAAATGACACCTATTAGCAATGTGATTCTAGACAAGTCACTTAGTGGCTATTTGCCTCAGTTTCCTCATTTGTAAAGTGGGGATAATAATAGGGCTTCACTTCCAGGGAGAATAATTAAAGCTCTTAGCATAGTACCTGGCACACAGGAAGCACTCTCTAAATGTTGGCTGTCATGATTATTTTTATTACTAGCAGTATGATCTTGGACAAGTTATTTTAACTCTATAAGGCTTGTCTCTTCCTCTGCAAGATGAGTGTGGTTGAAACAAAGCCTTATACAGCCTCTTACAGCTCAGAAGTTTCCTAGATCTGAAAAAAAAAAAAGGGTAGAGATCCAATGTCTCCAACAGGAATTCTGATCAGGGCAAAGACAAACAAACCAACAAATTAGGGGCCGATTCTCTTCCCTTACTCCCAGCTCTGATGTCAGACCTCAGATTAAGAGACTGGAATTTAGCCTTTTTCAATTATACAGCTCCTTATCTTTCTCTCAGGGGGCCTGCTGTCCGTGATTGACACTGGAGTGATGGAGGAGAAAAAGAGTATCAGGAACTCCCAGCTGCTTCCCCAGGAACACAAGAGCACAAATCTCTTTGGCTGGCTGGCTGGGTTTTTCTAAAGCAAATCTACAAGCAGATTTACATGTGTTCTAGAGACATGTTAGGTAATACCAAGCGTCCTGGCTGATGTTGGATAATGCAGGCTGACAAGATATATGGTTGAGGAGGGGGAGAGGGGTACAGGAGGGGGTGGAAGGAGAGGAAGAGTCCTCTTTGATCAGTGATATTTATAGTCAAACATGCAGCTTGATTTCTTCCCTTGTCTTCCTTAGTTGAAAGGTCTCTATTTTACCTCCCGATCTTGGGGCTTTTGGGGGAACACAGAATGCCAGCTCTCAGATTCAATTCCACTCTAATAGAAAAACATTTGCTAAGTACTTACTATGTTTAATGCATTGTGCTGAGCATCGAGAATACATACATACATACATATATATATACATATATGTGTAGAGACAGGACAGAGACAGTGACAGAGATAGAGACAGAGATACAGAGAGATGGACAAAGAGAGTGAAAGAGTGACAGAAATAGAGAAAAAGTGAGAGAGACAGACAGACAGACAGAGACAGAGAGAGAGACAGAGAGAGAGAAAGAGAGAGAGATCAGTCTGTGTCGTGAAGGAGCTTATAGCCATATATAGGTATTAGGGGAGATGAAATTTAGCATATACACAAGGATGTAGATTGATATGTAGAATGCCACCATTTTGACTAGGCAGCCAGGTACTGTGCTAAGTACTTTAATAGATACCATTATTATCCTCATTTTCCACTTGGTAAAGTAGGCAAACAGAGGTTAAGTAACTTCCTCAGGGACACAAAGCTAGTGTCTGAGCCCAGATTTGAGCTAGGGAACATGAGTCTGCCCAATTCCAGAACTATTGCTCTATCCACTGCCCTACGTTCAGTCAAAGAACATTAGGAAAATTGGAGTGTGTGTGGGGAGAGATCAGAGAGAGGCATCAGAAAACCTAGTTTGGAATCTACTTCTTATTCACTATATGACTTTGGGTAAATCTTTTCCCTTTTGACATCTCAAATACTTCCTCTGTAAATAAGTTTTATTTTTTTATTAGATTATTTCTAATGTCTCCTTCAGCTCAGAAGATCAAGAAAGGCTACATGGAGGAGTTGGCACCTGAGAGAAGCCATCTGGTTCAAGGGCAGCTTCCTAGGTCTGCAATGAGTGCTTTGTCTCATTTTGTGAATTCTTCCCATCTCTCACAATGCTTAAAAAATATCTGGCTCCTACCTTGCTTGAAGCACTAGGACAAAGCAAAAAGCAACATTAGAAATAATTTAGACTGTGAAAAAAAAGACAATTTATAGATGAAACTGAGCTGCAGAGAGGGTAAGAGTCCAAGGTTACTTATTGAGTAAGTAATGAGTCAGGATTCAAAATTAGGTTTTCTGATGGTACTGAAAAACCACTTGCTACTTGCTTCTTTCAGTTCTTTCAGATGAAGAGGCAAGCTTTAGCCATTTCTTTGTGCTGGGCTCCATTATTCCCTAATAGGTCGAAGCCCCAGGGCTACAGATTGGGAGGATCTGCCACTCCTTGGCTTTCCAGATTCTTTCAGCTCTGGCCCAGGTAAAGAAGGGCTTTTTTGTCTTCCTCTTGTGACTGAGACAGGGCATAAAAATAAAACTTTACTAGAGAATTAAAAGTAGCAAAATGAGTATAAGAAGCTGTAAAGTTTATTCTGGTCGTTTATCCATTGCCTTTGGTTTAGTTTTTTTTTAAGGTTTTCAGTCAGATGAAATCAAACTTCATCTTCATTCTCTTCAGCCTGTCTCAATGAACAATTTTTCCATCAAAACTTTTTAAAAATATTTTTTCCAATTATGTGTAAACATAATTTAAAACTTTTTTTTACATATAGAATTAGCATATAGATATAGCATATAGATAGCAAATAGAAATATACAAATAGAAGTTTCTCAAGGGCTTCAGGTCTATAGAGCTTTTTGCTAGGTACTAGGAGATTTGCAAAGTTCAGATAAGATATAATCCCTCCCCTCATGAAATTCAGTCTTGCAGGAAGGAAGGAAATAAACATTTAAGGACCTACTATGTGCTAAGTGATTTACAAATATTACCTTTTTTGATTATTATTGAAATATTATCTAAAAAATTAACTGATTTGATCCTCACAACAACCTTAGGTTAGGTGCTATTATTATTTTATTGTTAAAGGAAATTGAAGTAGACTGAGGTTAAGTGACTTGCCCAGGGTCCCACAGCTGGTAAGTATCTGAGGCCAGATTTGAACTTATGAAGATAAATCTTCCTAATTGCAGGATTTCAGGCCCGGCACTCTATTTGTTGTATCATCTAGTTGTCTTAAAAGAATGAGTGGGTATTCAAAAGATGAAGTAGGGAAATGAGATGTTCTAGTTGGACGGTATAGTTTGGGAAACGTCATGAGAGCAGGAGAGTGAAGGGTGAGCTTAGGTATCAGAGGGCTGTCCGGTTGGGCTGACATATAGAGGGCACTGAGGGTGGGGTCTCATGATGCAACATTCAAAAAATAGGATGGCACCAGATGATAGAGGGCTTTGAATATGAGGCTAAGGAATTTGAATTTATTTGTTTTTAAAGCCCTTACTTTCTGATCCACCCGACATGGGCACTGAACCCCCAGAAGCTCAGGCAAACTATTATCAGGGAAATTCCTTTGCTCCCTTACATCCTCCTGACTCCTATCCTAAAACATCCAATGACCCCTATAAGACCCTGAGATGACTGTCCTCCTTTGATTCTCCTTTAGATTTAAGATGGACAGAGAGATGCACCTCCAGGCTACACCTCGATTCTATCAGGCTATATCTCAGCCCTGAAACTAAAGAATCTTTTATGAGGGCCATTCCCTATGTCTCCAGGCAGATCGCAGTCAGATGTCCAAACCCCTAACTGAATGCCTGAGGGTTTACCACTCTAGAGTCATGTCCACACTATGACACAGCATTTATTGCAAGAGTATAAAATCCCCAGAACTGATGTCATCTGGGGGACAGCTTTCCCATCCATGCTGTCCTCCCAAGGAGCAGCCTTCCATCTTGCTGTTCCACCTGCACCATCCTCCTGGCCATTCTCAACATCACTCTCTAAATTAATAAATTTCTCTTTTTATTTTTAAGCTAAGTTTTGAAGTCTTGCATTCTTGCAAAAGGTATCCTTCATGAACCCCAGGGGTGCACCTCTTCTCCCCTACAACACAACCATTCTGGAGGGCAATCTGGAACTATGCCCAAAGGGCGCTAAAAGACTGTCTGCCCTTTGATCCAGCCATAGCATTGCTGGGTTTGTACCCCAAAGAGATAATAAGGAAAAAGACTTGTACAGGAAAATAGCTGCGCTCTTTGTGGTGGCAAAAAAATTGGAAAATGAGGGGATGCCCTTGTGGTATCCGTTGGTGATGGAATACTATTGTGCTCAAAGGAACAATGAACTGGAGGAATTCCATGGAGACTGGAACGACCTCCAGGAAGTGATACAAAGTGAGAGAAGCAGAACTAGGTGAACAATGTACACAGAGACTGATACACTGTGGTACAATCGAATGTAATGGACTTCTCCATTAGTGGCAGTGCAATGACCCTGAACAATCTGCAGGGTTCTATGAGAAAAAACACTATCCACATTCAGAGAAAATCTGTGGGAGTAGAAACACTGAAGAAAAACAAATGCTTGATTACATGGGTCGAGGGGATATGGCTGGGGATGTAGATTCTAAATGAACATCCTAAAGCAAACAACAACGTGGAAATAGGTTCTGATCAAGGACACAAGTTAAACCCAATGAAATTGCTGGATGGCTGTGGGAAGGTTGGGTGGAGGGGAGGGAGCGAAATAAAGTGATTCTTGTAACCAAGGAATAATGTTCTAAATTGACTAAATAAATTAATTCAAATACTGTAAAACAAACAAACAAACAAATAAAGAAAGAAATAAACAAACAAATAAATCCATTGTGTTGCCAAAAAAAAAAACCAAACCAAACCAAAACAAACAAAAAAATCACCTTAATTTCTGGCTTAGAAATGACATTAGGCACAGGATCTATATGAACACAACTACAAAACACTTTCCACACAACTAAAACTAGACTTGAACAATTGGAAGAACATTAACTGCTCATGGGTAGGACGAGCCAATATAATAAAAATGACCATCCTACCCAAACTCATCTATCTATTTAGTGCCATACCCAATGGAACTTCCAAAAATTTTTTTTACTGATTTAGAAAAAAACATAACAAAGTTCATTTGGAAGAACAAAAGATCAAGGATATCCAGAGAAATAATGAAAAAAAAACACAAAGGAAGGGGGTCTTGCAGTCCCAGATCTCAGACTATATTACAAAGCAGCGGTCATCAAAACAATTTGGTACTGGCTAAGAGACAGAAAGGAGGATCAGTGGAATAGACTGGGGGCAAGCAACCTCAGCAAGACAGTATATGACAAACCCAAAGATCCCAGCTTTTGGGACAAAAATCCACTATTCGATAAAAACTGCTGGGAAAATTGGAGGACAGTGTGGGAAAGATTAGGCTTAGATCAACACCTCACACCCTACACCAAGATAAATTCAAAATGGGTGAATGACTTGAACATAAAGAAGGAAACTATAAGAAAATTAGGCGAACACAGAATAGTATACATGTCAGACCTTTGGGAAGGGAAATACTTCAAAACCAAGCAAGAATTAGAAAGAGTTACAAAATGCAAAATAAATAATCTGGATTACATCAAATTAAAAAGTTTTTGTACAAACAAAACCAATGTAACCAAAATCAGAAGGGTAGCAACAAATTGGGAAACAATCTTCATAAAAACCTCTGACAAAGGTTTAATTACTCAAATTTATAAAGAACTAAATCAATTGTACAAAAAATCAAGCCATTCTCCAATTGACAAATGGGCAAGGGACATGAACAGGCAGTTCTCAGCCAAAGAAATCAAAACTATTAATAAGCACATGAAAAAGTGCTCTACATCTCTTATAATCAGAGAGATGCAAATCAAAACAACTCTGAGGTATCACCTCACACCTAACAGATTGACTAACATGACAGCTATGGAAAGTAATGAATGCTGGAGGGGATGTGGCAAAGTGGGGACATTAATTCATTGCTGGTGGAGTTGTGAACTGATCCAACCATTCTGGAGGGCAATCTGGAACTATACCCAAAGGGCGATAAAAGAATGTCTGCCCTTTGATCCAGCCATAGCACTGCTGGGCTTGTACCCCAAAGAGATAATGGACAAAAAGACTTGTACAAGAATATTCATAGCTGCGCTCTTTGTGGTGGCCAAAAATTGGAAAATGAGGGGATGATCTTTGTTTCCAGTGAATAATGTATGAAAACGACCAAATAAAATAATGTTTAAAAATTAAAAAAAAAAGAAATGACATTAGGGCTAGGCAATTGGGGTTAAATGATTTGCTCAGTCCTCAGCTGGGAAGTATCTGAGGTCAGATATGAATCAAGGATCTCCTATCTCTAGGCCTGGCTCTCAATCCCCTGAGACCTCTAGCTATCCTGAGATAATAGTTTATAAAGGTGAGGATGAGGATCTAAGGCCAAGTAAACTTGGTTTTCCCCTTTTAAAAAAGATATGTATTTTTATTATTTCTTAAGCCAAGCACTACCTTTTAGAATTATGAAAAAACAACAATAAAACAATTTATATTTTATGGCCCCTCAAATCTTTTAAAAAAAATATTTTCCATGTTTACATGATACATTTTCTTTCCCTTCCCCCTCCCGGAGCCAACAAGCAATTTTATGAATTACTGTACAAATGTTATCACTTGATACCTATTTCCATATTATTCATTTTTGTAACAGAGCAATCTTTTGAAACCAAAACCCCAAATCATATACCCATATAAATAAGTGATGCCACATACGTTTTTCATCTGCATTTCTATTCCCACAGTTCTTTCTCTTGATGTGAATAGTTTTCTTTCTCAAAAGTCCCTCTGGATTGTCCTGGCTAGTTGCATTGCTACTAATAGCAAAGTTCATTACATTTGATTGTTCCACAATGTTTCATTTCCTGTGTACGGTGTTCTCTTGGTTCTTCTCATTTCACTCTGCATCAATTCATGGAGGTTCTTCCAGTTCATATAGAAATCCTCCAGTTCATCATTCCTTACAGAACAATAATATTCCATCACCATCATATACCACAATTTGTTCAGCCATTCCCTAATTCAGGGACACCTCCTCATTTTCTGATATTTTTTCCACCACAAAGAATGTGGCTATGAATATTTTTGTACAACCCTTTTTAATTTTCTCTTTGGGGTACAAACTTAGAAGTGGTATTGTTGGATTAAATGGTATGCATTCTTTTAAAGTCCTTTGGCCATTGAAGTCTTGAAAAACTCTTTGGATCGATAGATCTAGGTGAGAAAAAATACAAAAGGAGTTTAATCTGGGGAAGAGACCAATCAGATATGACCATTGTCTTCAAGTATTTTAAAGACTTTCATAAGGAAGAATGTTTTGACTTGTTCTGTTTGGTCCCAGAGATCAGATGAATTGAGTAGATATTTTAAAGAGGCCAATTTAGTCTTGATGTCAAGACTAAACCTACCTAACAATTAAAGTCATCCAAAAGTGGAATGGGAATGTCCTGTTGGAGTTCATTAAGCAGAGGCTGGGTGACCATTTCTCTTGTGTGTCTAGTAAAGCTTCCTTTCATGGAAGATGTGGACTAGCTAGCTGCTGAGATCCTGGCCAGCTCTTACATTCTGTGATTTTGTGATAAGATGGGGAAATGATGGTTACTTCCTGTACAATCTGTTGGGGGTTTATGGTAATCTTCAAGTTAAATATGGTGAGAATTGTGACATGAGTGGTTGGGTGGAAAGGACATTGGCTTTGTTGTTAGGATTTGTGGCTTCAAATCCTACCTCTGAGACTTATTATCTCTGTAGAAAAGCAAGTTATGTTTCCTTAGGCAAGTCATTTAACTTCTCTGGATATCAGTTCATTCATCTATTAAATGAGGGGGGGACCTAGATTTTGAAGTCACTCCCAGCTTTAGACTACATTAAGAGAGGAGAGATGATGTTCAGGTTGAGGATGGTGATAGTCTTGCTATCTTCCACTTTCACCTGATGTCATTTGGAATATCAAGGTCATTTTTGAAAGAAATTAAGAAGGACATTGAAAAATTGGGAATGGGTTCAGAGGAGATCTACCAAGAAGGTGAGAAGACTAGACACCAAGAAATATGAGAATATCAAGGAACTGGGGATGGAGAAGAGAAGACTAAGAGGACATAACATCTTTTTCTCTTTAACAACATGCCATATAAAAGAGGATTTAGATTTATTCTGCTTAGTCCAAGAGTTAGGGTAGTGGATAGAAATTACAGAGAGGTATCTCTCCTAAGGAAAGGGAAGGAAAATCTTTCTAGCAGCTAAAGTTTTCCCAAAATGAAATGGCTGCGATAATGGAGGGTGAGTTCTCTGTTGCTATAAATGCTCAGGTAAAGCTGAATGACCATCTGCAGGAGACATGAAGATGCTGAAGAAGAAAGGACTCCTACTCAGGTCTAGGTTGGAATGAATGCTTTCAGAGGCCACTTCTAATTTTGGGAGTCTGTGATTGTGGGAAAAGGAGAAGAAAACAGTAAACAAGTAATCAGACCACTCTTAAAGAAAAAATGGTTCTCAGCAAGTGTTGTCATGGCCGGGGGCTGGTAAATTGAAGTGAAGTGAAGGTCACTGGCAGATAATGGAGGAAAATCTATTCCCCACTGGAGAAGTCTGGGGAGATTTATGCCCCATTAGCTACTTCTTATCAACTTTAATCTTCCCCAAGGAATGAGTTGCAGGTGTAACTAACCTCCCAGAACCTGACAGCTTTGTTCAAATATATTTCCATAGTTGGGCAGGATAGACAAGACTGATATGGAGCCTTCTTTTTTAATATGACCTTCTTCCTTTCCTACTCACTTTTTAGTGACCATGTAAGTCTGGGGTAGCTTTGCTAATTTCCATCACTATAATGATTGCCAAGAAGGAGATTTCCACACAGATACTCCGTAGATAATACCTTAGGATGGGGCAAGGGCAGCTGTGGTGGTGGTAGTGGTACTAGTAATGATTACCACTAACCTGATAGAGAAGTTCTGCAGAAATTATCTGTTTGGGATCCCTAAATTATGAATTCTGGACAAATCTTTTTTGTTGGCAAAAGGAAGAACCATCATTGTAGTATGATATGTACATATTGGAAAGACTCTTCTACTTCTTTCCCTCCCTCACTGCCTTCCAGAAGGTTTGAACTGGGAAGAACACTGGATGAGAATTTAGGAGACATGAATTTGAGTTTTAGATATAATACTAACTTGCGGTGTGACCTTGAATAAGTCAATTAACCTCTTTGGGTCTTAGTTTTACTTTCTATAAAGTGGGTTGGCCTAGATGCTATCTAAGATCACTCCCAGTTTTGGCCATCTATGATTCTGGAATAGAGCTGGAAGGGAACTTCAAGGCCATTGAACTCAACTCCCTACATTCACAAGTCTAAGAAATTTTAAGGTTTACAATAGATAAGGAAAATGATATAAGGGATTAAATGTTTTGATCATAAGTCTTATAAATAGTGACTGGCAGAGCTAAAATTCAAACCCAGGTTTGCTAACTCAATGTTCAGTATTCTTTCCACTATAGAATCTTTCCAACTGACCTTTCATACTACCTGGAATTCCAGTATAAATATACAATGTGGTGGGTTCCTTTTCTCAGATGGAATGATGTCAGTACAGTGGGTTATACTATGTGGATTTAGCTGTGACTTTTGAAAAGAGGGAGAACAAGAAAGTCAAGTGAGACCTCTGGCATGAGGACTTTTCTCTGGGGAACTCATAGTATGAGGGAGGCATGATCCATACAATTTAAAATGAGAAGAGAACTGAGATGTCTGAAGGTTAAGGAGTAACCATTTTTTTGTTTTTTTTTAAACCCTTACTTTCCTTCTTGGAGTCAATACTATGTATTGGCTCCAAGGCAGAAGAGTGGTAAGGGCTAGGCAATGGGGGTCAAGTGACTTGCCCAGGGTCACACAGCTGGGAAGTACCTGAGATCAAATTTGAACCTAGGACCTCCCATCTCTAGGCCTGGCTCTCAATCCACTGAGCTACCCAGCTGCCCCCAGGAGTAACCAGTTTTTATTTTATTTTACTTATTTATTTATTTTGCTGATGAGAGACTCTGCATGTCCCCACAAAGTGTAGAATGTGATTGTTAGTAATGAGGTAGGTTGTTAGGGAAATATTTTGGATCGGGATGGTGGAATTTCACTATATACATAACTGTTGTCTATCTCCTGACTATGTCAAAGGGGAGGGGTTGTCTAGTTGGTAGGCTATAAAATAAAATTGTCTAAATGGAATATTCCATTCTCTTAGAAACAATAGTATAATTAGGATTTTATTCTTGATCAAGAGTTTCTGTTTAACATAAGACTACCAAACATACCACATATAATCAAATATAAAGGATGTATTCATAGTCTTGTGAAGATAATTTTAGGGTTGTGACTTAAAAGCTAGATTTAACTGGCTGCCAGGGGAAATCCCAAATAAAATACCCAAGTCAGTCTGGAAATTTATGGTAATTTAATTAATATAGAGGGAAGGAATTTAAGGAGAAGGAGGGAAGGGGATGCAGGATTTCTCCTGCCTGGCCTGTGCCAGGGGAAGTTTAAAATTCCCGCCTTTAGGTCACTGAAGAAGATTAGAGGCTTCTAAGAGGATAAAGTTGGAAAAACAAAAGAGGGAAACTCAGCCAGGAACTCACCACTGAACCAGACAATAGCTTGTAGCCATGCTAAGATGCCGAAAGGCCCAGCATGCTGCTATCAGCCAACTCAACGCCACAAAAGGTACCAGAGAGAGGAAATGAGCCAATATATAGACCTTTCACCCTTGTGTCAAATCCTCGAAATGCTCATTCTTTTAGAGTTCTCATCTTCTTTGATTAGATGATATCTTTAGAGTTACTTAACACTTCTTTGTTAAGTTCACCTTTTGTGAGTTACTTAACCTTCTTGTGATTAATTTAACCTTAATAGTTACTTAACACCTTTTTGTATTAAGATCTTAAAATAGACTTAACTTAAAGTTCTAGTTTCACTATAAGGTAAGCGTTAAGTACCTTCATTGTTCAATCAGGAGATTACAACTTTATCTTCCCCTAAAGTATAGTCTAAGTAGGGTGGTGTAATTTAGAGTTCCCAAGACATTCCTGATTTTGGTAAACTAAGTATCTTCATTGTTGCAATCAAGAAATAGCGAAATCCAATCTTTAAATCCCCCCTGATGATCATTGGGAGACTAGCCTCCCCATTGATCATTGAACATAATCATATTGTAGTCCTAAAGCACTTATAACTACAGGTGTATACAATATTCAGTTTCTAAGATGAAATAACAATAGTTAGATAAAAGAGGGAAATAGAATAGAAGAAAGACAAACAGCAAAACCAATATTTGCTGAGTACATTGACAAAAACCAATTGGGGGACAGTCCCCTTTTGGCACAAGAGTATACATTTAAATAAATGTTCAATCAAACTTTAGTTCAATCAACCACACCCAAAATCCATTCTGGATCTTCTTGATGTAGTATAGGTTTTCTGGCATCTTTCTGCAACAGTTCATTCTCTGGATTTAGGAGTTAGCAAGCTTCTTCCTTGAAGATCTTTTCTCAAACAAAAAATTTCAAAATCTTGGATATTTTTAAAAATACAATCCCTCCCCCCCTGAAGTGGGTTTTAAAAAACATCTAGTTCAGCTCAGGATGCAAGGTTGAGTTATGGGGTTGTATGAGTCAATTATCAAAGGAAAAGAAAAACAAAACAAAACAAAAAACCCAAAAATGTAAAGAAAAAAAATGGAAGAAAGTTAAACTTTTGGGAGAAAGAAAAAAATTCAAAATCAGAATAAAAATACCAAAATCTATGTATATAAAATGTTGAGTAGGCAAGAATAAATTCATAATAGGCCCTTGTATTGTATTAGGGTTCAATAAATTTCTATCCCACAAGCCTGTAAGACATAATGCAGTAATATTTCACTTACCCATTTGCAGTTAAGACTACAGGAAGTTGCCATAGTATAAGAAGGAAAAGACCTAGAATTTTATTTTGATAGGGAAGTGTCATTCCTTGGTCTGATTTTTGTAATTCTCAAGGATATAGGGAGCCAGGATGATAGTCAAACTTTGGTACTTGTCTGAGTATTTCACAAAGAGTGTAGATACAAGGAAGTCCTATGACTTAACATATGTCAAGCATTGCAACTTTGAGTCTCACACTAGTTTTTTTTTTACCTGTGTGCTCTTTTTGGCACTATTCAGGTTAAGTTTGTGCTCCTTGTTTTTATTCCATTTCCTAAAATCAGACACAAACATTAATCACAGTCCCATAACATTTTATCAATAAATGGCAGGTTCCTACAGTTTAAAGCTTTTGGGTATGCATTGATATTATAGTAAGTATATATATATATATACGTATATGTATATATATATAATTTATATTACTGCAGAAAAATAATATTAATTATATGTATCTTTAGTACAAGAAATGAGAAAAAAGGGAAAAAATCAAATATTCTAATAAAAATAAAAGAAAAGCAATAATAAAAAATAAGGAGAAAAGAAAAAAATCATGAATTCAATGTGTTCTTGAAAAAAAACAACAGGATCCACTTGACAATGAATTATTATCTCCACTGCATGTGATAGGATACAGTCAATCAGTCTCAACAGAAGATGTTCTCTTTATATGTGAGCAATGAATCCAAGAGTCCTTCTCTCCGATCTTTATAAATGTTGGAGTAGTTAACGATACTTGGAATGGCCCTTCCCAGGAAGGCTGAGTTGCTCCAGTAAGCTGGAAATTATTAGTATACACCTTGTCTCCTGGGTTCAGGTCATGAAGAGAAAAGTCTAGTGGTCCGGCTTGCACTGCAGCTCTGGATTCATGGAGTTCACGCAGTTTGTGCTATAATTCCTGTATATAGGAAGCAATAGTAGTCTCCCCCTAATAGTGATGTATATGCAGGGGAGAAAGGTTTAGCCTATATAGGTGGATGTCCAAAAAGCATCTCAAATGGTGAGATGTATAGGTCTCCTCTAGGCCTTCTAACGCTTCTATGCCTTCTAGGCTTCTAAGATAAAATAGGGCCAGAGGGAGAATTTCAGGTCATTTTAAATGGGTCTCAGTGCATAATTTGCCAATCATAGTTTTAAGTTCTTTGTTCATTTTTTTCAACTTGGCCTGAGCTCTGGGGATGATATGGAACATGGAATTTGGGAGTTATTCCCAAGCAAGAATATATCTGATTTAGGACAGAATCAGTAAAATGACTTCCTCTATCTGAATCAATACATGCTGGCAGGCCAAAGCGAGGAATAATTTCTTTTAAAAGCACCTTAACAACAAAAGCCACTATGGCTTGGGCCACAGGAAATGCTTCTGGCCATCTGGTCAGTTGATCTACTATGACTAGACAAAATTTATAATGTCCAGCCTTTGGCATTGTTATGAAATCTATCTGTAGATGCTCAAAAAGTGTGTAAGCCAGAGGATGACCACCAAAGGCTTTGCCATGAAAGGCATGTTGGTTATATGCTTGGCAGGTAGAGCAGGCTTTACACACTTTAGAGGCTATAGTGGTTATACCAGGGGCTATCTATACTCTCTTAACAGAGTCCACAATGACCTGGGTGCCAAAGTGACCATTTTTATGAATAGATTGGCAAATTTGGTGATAGGTACTCTAGGGAGCAGGAGTTTTCCTTCAGATGACACCCATATCCCATTAATTTGTTTTGCTTTGAATTTTTGCTTCCATTTTCCCACTTCCTTTCATTATAGGAAAGTGATAAATTTAAGTCATCAGTGGTTGTTAATGTTAAAATTAATTCAGACCCTTCTATGGCTGCTAGCTTTGCAGAGGTATCTGCTTGATCATTTCCCCTAGAGACAAGGTCAGTGCCACCTGTATGGGCAGAGCAATGAACTACAGCTAGGGCTTCAGGAAGCTGGAGAGCAGAAAGAACTTCATTAATAATTTCTGCATTAGCTATAAATTTTCCAGCTGAGGTTAAAAATCCTCTCTGAAGCCATAGCATCCCGACTAAGTGACAAATGCCAAAAGAATATCTAGAATCTGTATAAATTGTTGCCTTTTTATCCTTGAAAATTACATAGGCATATTTCAGAGCTATGAGTTCTGCCCCTTGAGCGCTAATATTAGAGGCCAGTGAAGCTGACCATTCAGTGGCAAATTCTGTGACTACAGGAGCTCCAGTGTAATGTATGCCATCCCTCATAAAAGACCAGATCTGGATTGTCTAAGGGAGTGTCCAAGAAATTATCTTGAGGCTTTTCTGCTATGGACACTAGTGTTTCACAATTGTGTAATGGTTCTCCTGAAGCTGGTAAATATGGAAGCAAGGTGGCAGGGTTAAGGGTTGTACAGTGTTTCAAGGTAATGTTTTTGCTATTTAACAAGGTTATTTCATACCTTGTAATTCGCTGATCCGAGAATGCCCGTGTTCTATGCCTTAGCAACAATGCTTCTACCTCATGTGGGAACATAATTGTTAATGGCTATCCTAATAATATATCAACAGTTTTTGTCACTAGTAAGGCTGTAGCAGCTACCCCTCTAAGACATGGTGGTGCTCCTGATGCTACTGGGTCCAATTGGGTAGAATAACAAGTAATTGGTCACTGAGAAGCCCCCAAAGTCTGAGTTAAAACACCTGAAGCTACCCTTCTTCACTCATGTACATACAAAGTAAATGGCTTGTTGTAATCTGGGATCCCTAGAGCAGGGGCAGACGTTTTTAGATCTGATAGAGCTGTTTTAGATCTGATAGAGCTGACAAGTGTTCAGGCTCTAATTTGAGGGGTTCAGAGACCAAATCCCTTGTTAGTGCTATAAGAGGTTTAGTAATTTCCCCATAGCAAGGAATCCATTGTCTACAAAACCCTGTTCTTCCTAAAATTGCCCTCAACTGTTTCTTAGTGGTAGGAACACTTAAATTTTGAATATTTTCAATTTGTTTGGGAGAAATAGGGCTGGCACCCGCAATCAGGATGAATCCCAAATATTCTACTTTAGGGAGACACCACTGAACTTTATCCTTTGAGATCTTATGTCCTCTTTTGTGCAATTCCAAAAGAAGGTGTTTACTATCTTCCTGACATGCTTCTGCATCTGTTGAAGCCAAGAGTAGATCATCTATGTATTTGATTAATTTGTTGTTTTTAAATGTTATATTATCTGTGTCTTGGCTCAAAATTTGTGCAAATAAACTCGAGCTTTCCACGAACCCTTGTGGCAGATGACTCCATGTGTTCTTAGAGCCCTTCCAGGTGAAAGCAAAGATATGCCTGGAGTTCTCATGTATGGGAATGGAAAAGACGACTGAGCACAAGTCTACTACTATAAAGTATGTAGCCATGCGAGGAATAGAAGAAATAATCATATGTATAATAATAATGTTACATTATTATTATTATTATTATAATCGTATAGGTGTGAAGTCTTCTAATGTGAACATAAATTGATTTAACTGGGAAATGCATTAATGAATTCTATAAACCTGTATTGAATATTGGTGTTTTTTATTAACACAGCAGTTCACATTTATATATTTGTTTAGTCACAGGAGAAACCTTATATGTGGTAGACAATGGAGGTACCATTATCTCCTAACATATTAAATACAGGTTTCATGAAATAGAACTTTGTCTAATGTGTTCTTTTTTTCTGACATTTCTATTAGTCATTTTTACTTCTTTTTGTTAACATTTATTCTAAATAATATGCAACATAATGATATAATTTGTTATGGATATGTAATAAATTATAATGAATATTATTTAGTAGTAGTGTATTTTAAAATCAGGACCATAGACAAGGGCTCAGATTGGTGGTTATAGTAAAATGTGCCAATCGAACAACAAACATTTATTAAGGGTCTTTGTGCTAGGCACTGTGCTAAATCCAGATATGAAGACAAAAATTAAATAGTTTTGTCCTCAACAAGCTTATATTCTATTGGGGAAATCCTTTGAACATATATAAGTATATTAGATAAGCACAAAGTGAAGTGGCTGGGTAGTACAGTGGATAGAGTGCCAGGTCTGGAATTGGATTAAAATCTGCTCTCAGATACTTTCTAGCTGTGTGACCCTGGGCAAGTCATTTAACCTTGTTTGTCTAGCTCTTGCCCTTTTTTCTTAGAGTTGTTATTAGGACAGAAAGTAAGGGTTAAAAAACCAAAATGATAGGCACAAGGTACTTTTGGTTGGCAGGGATAAAATCATTAGTAGATGGGGATTGGAAAAGGCTTCATTTAAAAGGTAGTTCTTGAGAGACCAAGATTTGAAGGAACCTGGGGATTCTAGGGTGGCAGTAAAGAGAGAGAACATTCCAATTAGAGGCAAAGAGCAGAGGCATGGAAACTGGAGATGCACAGTGTGTGAGAGACAAAAAGAAAGTGAGTTTGGCTGATCCATAGAATGAATGAAGGAGAATAATATTTAATGAGGCTGGAAAAGTAGAATGGAGCCAGGTTGTGAAGGATTTCCATTGCCAAATGGAGGAATTTGTATTTAAGCCATTTTTATGAGCATCCTGGGCAACACATTGTGGGAAAATTTAAGGACAGAGAACAGTGGCAGCTGCTAGTAGTAATTAGATTGGCCACAACTATGGAGACTTTTTTTTTTGGCAGATTTTGTTTTTGGCAAAGAGAGATTTAGAACTAGGTCCTGGATTTGCATTTTTGAGATCCTTCTCCATTATGAGATTATTTTTGTGTGTCTTTTGTGGTTCTCTGACCACTGAGAAGACAGCCAGGAGTATGTATAGCATCTGTGGGTTTGCCCTCCTTGAACATCTTGTGTGTTGGGGGTAATCCTTGGTACTTCTCTTGTGGCTGGGAGTAGAGGGTGTGTGTGTGTGTGTGTGTGTGTGTGTGTGTGTGTGTGTGTGTGTGTGTGTTTGTGTGTGTGTGCGTTTTGGTAACCCTTCAGGTACAGGGAAGTCTGTGAATATAAAGCCTTTCTGAAACAGTCAAGGCTTTGTTTCCCCTAGAGATATCTTTTTGAGGCTTTGCCCCATGAACTGTGATATATACATATATATACATATATAATATATATATATATATTTTATATGAACTTCAGACATAATAGCTCTTAAAAAAATCCTGCCTTCTTTTTGTTGCAACAAAAGAGAAGATAAGTGACAACTTCATAAGGGAAATCTAGGGGGCTTTTTTTCAGGGAGATTTTGACATGAGACCCTGGGATCACTTATAGGACTAGGATGGGCTTTTTTTAAGGAATCGATCCACAGGTGTTTATTCTACTTCCTTCCTTAGGTCATTTATGAAGTCCTCTGTAGTGTTGACATAGGTCACAAAAATCAAGAGATTTATAAGAATTAGAAATCTAGTACAACCTTCTCATTTACATATAAGGAAATTCAAGGCCCACATTAGGAAAGGAACATGTTAAAGATCACACAACTAGTATAAATGACTGTACTCATATCTTAAGTCCCAAAGTACTTTTTTAACCCTTATATTCTGTGTTAGAATCAGTACTAAGTATCAGTTCCAAGGCAGAAGAGTGGTAAAGGGCTAGGAAATTGAGGTTAAGTGACTTGCCCAGGGTCATATAGCTAGGAAATATGAAGTCATATTTGAACCTGTCTCCATGCCAGGATGTCTGTCTGCTGAGCTCCCTAGCTACCCACAGTATAGTGAGCTTTTCATTAAACTATACTACAAAGTCAGTGGCACAGTGTTGGATCTGCAGTCAGGAAGGCTCATCTTTCCCAGTTAAAATCTGGCCTCATTTACTAGCTGTGAGACCTGAACCAGTCACTGAACCTCATTTGCCTCAGTTTCTTCATCTGTCAAATGAGCTGGAAAAGGAAATGGCAAACCACTCTGGTGTCTTTGCCATGAAAACCCCAAATGAGATCAAAGAATTGAACATGACTGAAATGCTGAATAACAAAGTTTTAAGGTCAGCCTGCTCAGTTTGAAGACAGTATTCATTTCATAAAAAATGGCTGCACAGCATAACCTTTTTAATACTCTCCATTTGGTGATGTTGGCTACCACTTATATGATCCTTAAAGGATTGCAAACAGCTTTTTATGTATATCTCACTGATTCTCACAACATTATAAAGCATGTATTATCTCCATCTTACAGATGAGAAAACAGAAACTGAGAGATTGTGACTTGCCTAGGATTGAATAGTGAATATCAGAGGCAAGATTAAAACTTAGGTCTTCTTGGCTTCAGGTCCAGAGCTCTTTCCACTATGCCTGCACTCTGTCTAACATATATGTATAATAAATATATATGTATTAATTTTCCCCCAGAAAGCAATGCACCTTGGTGGAAAGAACATTGGATTAGAATCAGGATCTGGATTAAAATCTTCACTGAGCTGTTGACTAGGAGACCTTAGACAAGTCACTTAACCCCTTTCTGCCTCATCTACTTCATTTGTATTTTTAATCTTCCCTTGCATTTAGCTGAACATGGCAGTTCATTAATCAATAAACACATATTAACATCACCAATTCTATTAATTTTTGTGGTACCATCTCTATGCGGTGGTCTCCCTCCATCTGGTTTCCTTTAGTTTCCTGGGCTCTGATTTGTCAATGTCTTTCCTAAAACATGATTCTGGAATTGGACATGATATCCCAGATTAGTTCTGACCAGGGCAGAAAAGAGAGGCTATATCACTTTCTGTGCTCTGGACTCTAAGCCTTTCAAAGCAGCAGTCACCTTATTTGATCCTGAGACATATAGATAGTAGAAAATTGTTCTTGCCTTCCTTTGAGGAGAAAAAATGTTCCAAATCTCCAATTTCTTCCTTTATTGTGTCAGTTTCACTCAATTGATGGTGATAATTTCCTCTGCGTGTACTGTTTGAAGGGATGAACTAATCTGTCACAACTGTGGTAATGTCCCCCAGTGTCACTGAAATGGGATTGGCCCCAATGCATTTGTGATTGTGTCTCCACCCCCCACCCTCAACTCCTTCCCCATTGAGACAGAAATGGCCACATAAATACCCAGGTTTCCTCTACTGGGAAGTGGAAGGTTGGACTCAGGGTGTCTCAGGATCCTCCCAGCCCTAATGCTTGGCTCTTTCTTCAGTCTCTGTGTGGCCAGGGATGAATATCAGAGGTTAGGCATCCCTTCTTAACTGTACTCAAGCCTTTCCCCACTTCCATTCATTTTACCTGATATTTGTGGAGCCCACCCCCTATAACCTCCACAGATTAGTCCAATAAAATAAATCAAATTCCTCTTTACCTTGATAGCTCTTTAAAAACGTTGGCCACAAATATCATTTTCCCCTGAAGTATTCTATACTGTGGACTGAGCTTCATGAATTCCTTCAGTGGTGTGTAGTGGAAAGAACCCTGGATTTGGAATCAGTGGATCTTGTTTGAGTCCTGAATCTAACATTTGGTACTTGTGTTGACTTGGGACATCCCTTTTAACCTTTTTGGGGTTTAGTTTCTCATTTGTAAAACCAACAACGTAGACTCAATAACCTCTCCTGTTCCTTGCAGCTGTAAATCTATGAGCCTGTGAGCATTTGAGCTGATCCTTTTGGGGTACAGTTTTTAATCATCTTACCACCCTAACTGTCATTCTCTAAATGCATTCCACTTTGTTATGGTCTACCTAAAATGTGAATGAAGGGCACCCCAGAGATGACAGTCTGCATCTATTAGTGGCTCTTAATCTGCCAGGTCATTGTGACAGAGCCCCTCACTTCTCTCCTCAATGACTGCAGTGGGATGACCAGCTGCTTAGGTTTTCCTGATGTTTCTTCTTCCATAGCAAGGACTCAGCACTCATTGAAGTCAGGCATTGTGATCACTGATATGCTGATTATATAGGGAGACATCTCCATTACTGATGCTTGCCACTGTGGTGGAAGATGTCCAAATGGATCAGAAGAGATAAGATTTAGAACTAGAAGGCACCTTAGAGACCACCTCCTCCAACTCCCTCATTTTATACTGAGGTCCAGAGAGGTTAATTGACTTGATCAAGTTCATACAGGTGGTAAAATGGAGAGGCAGAATTTGAACCCATGTCTTTTGATTCCAAATCCCTTGTTCTTTCCACTGTACTCCATTGCTTCAAGAGGGATTCTATATACAGTGAGGTCTTGTAATGTATCTTTTTGCAGATGATACTGATTGGACTGCCTCAAATATCAGAACTCTGCAGGTTCACATTTCCATAAATCACATTTATATGCCACTTTAAGATTTGCAAAGTACTTCCCACAAATAAGCCCGCACAGGTACTGCAAATATCATTTTGCCCGCTTTGAAGATAACTAGTAAATATTTGAAATGGGATTTGAACCCAGGTCTCATGACTTCAGTGATCAGTCTATTATATTATGCTCCCTGTCACTGAGACTCATAATCAGTCAAGAATTCTGTCAAACAAACCACAGGAAAAAATCAAGTGGATGATAAATGTCTAGAGATTAGTTGGATTATCATGGTCTACATATTTTGGACTGGACAATGATATGGGCCCACAGTTGAATAGGAAGAAAAGAATAGGCTATATTATATTTGGAAAACTATATAACAATTTTGAAGATCCCAAGCTTCCCCTGAAACAAAAATTTATCTTTTAAAACATCAATATTCTTATGATGATGCTACATGATTGAAGATAATGGAATAACATGATCTCAGAATAATTAAAAATTATGGATCACCCAAAGAGCAATGGAAAGGATCATGGTAGACACAAGTAGGGTCTGCCATCTTGCCATCAATGACGCATGGACTGGAAGTATTATAAAAGATATTTTACATACATACACACATTCACACACATATACACACATATACACACATGTGGCTATATGAATATGCATATACATACATATATTTGTGGGGCAGCTAGGTGGGACAGTGGATAGAGTGCTGAACCTAGAGTAAAGAATATCTTAGCTCAAAGCTGACCTCAGTCACTTAATAGTTGCATGACCTTGGGCAAGTTACTAAACTCAACTCTGTTTGTCTCAGTTTCTTTGTCTGTAAAATGGAGAGGAAAATGGCAAACCACTCCAATATCCTTGCTAAGAAAACCCCAGATGGGGTCACAAAGAGTTGGACATGACTGAAACAACTGAATAACAACAAATATATGAATGGTAAAGATATAGATCAGTGAGAGCAGGAAAGGGTCACAAATAAATGCTTTCTCTGCTGTGCAGGTATTCATTTAATGTGAAGCTCGCCCTCGGGATGATGAGCTGACCTCTGGAGGAGTTGAGTTAAGTGGACAAGTGTTTTTTAAGCACTTACTTACTCCAAGAGACTTGAGGGGAGGACTTGACCAATATTGCCAGGATGCAAAGATGTGATGGGTTGCCATTTGTACCCTTAGAAGAAGTGCTTAATCTCAGAAGTGTTTCCATTTAGAGTTGAAGGCTGAGTAGGAAGGATTCCTGGATGAAAACAGGAACTGACAATGCTTCACGTGCATATCAAGACCCTGTGTAGTGAGAGAGATGTGCATTGATGGTCATGATAAAATGCATGAATTTTACTGAGATGGTATCATTCAGATGGTTTAGTTGTTGTTTTTTATTAAAACACTTACCTTCTATCTTAGAATCAATACTATGTAGTAGTTCCAAGGCAGAAGAAGGGTAAGGATTAAGCAAGGGGTGTTAAGTTACTTGCCCAGGGTCATGTAGCTAGAAAGTATTTGAGGCAAGATTGGAACCTAGGACCTCTCATCTCTAGGTCTAGATCACAATCTACTGAGCCACCTAGCTGCCCCTAGATCAGTTATAGGCAACCTTTTGAGCTTGGTGTGTCAAAATTTGCCAAAAAAGCTGAACATAACTTGGGTGGTGTGTCACTTTGAGAAAAAACACCATAATTTCATGATATTTATGGTTTAAATAACAAAAATGTATAATTGTAATATATAACTATATTTAATAAACCTAAAACGAATTATTTAACTTACCTGCTTAATGACTTCTTTGTTCATCTGTCAGTCGGTTTCTTTTGTTGGTCTTGATATTATTTAACTTGTGTGTGGTGCTGTGAACTAAGATAAGTGAGGGGGAGAGGGAATTATTTAACTAACCTGCGTATTAGTGACTTTTTTTTGTTGCTGAATTTCATTGGCTAAATCTTCAATTGTAAGTCAGTATTTTGTATACTTCAAGTCCAAGCAAGCACTACTAACTTCATCTGTTCATCTGTTTCTTTTGTTGGTTTTGATTAATGCTGAGAATAAGGTTTCACAAAAGTATGTAGAGGGAAAAATTGTGAGTAAAGCCATTGCTACATTTTTCAGGGTGCTAAAAATGTCTGGTAATTGGTTCCAGGCACTCCAAATTTCCTGTTCATAGTGGCACTCCTCTTGATTCTCCAAGCTGCACCTTTCTAGATTCTCAAGTTTTGACTTCAAGTTGACAAACACCTGCACCTAGATGCTGTTTTGAAATTCTGCAAGTTGCATCTCCAAATCATCAATTTGTATCTATTGGAAACCATTTAATTCCAAACTATCGTAGACTACTATATCAGGATGCTTAATTATTTTCATGGTCTGTTCTAGGCTTCTAAATTGATTAAATCTATCACTGAACTGGTCAAGTAATGAGTCTAAAACGTGCTGGTGCTTTATATGCAAGGATTCCATTTCATTTTGTACACCTGCACTGGCCTTCTCACAATACTTTGTTACTCAAGGAAAATACTTATAAGTTTTAGTTTCTACATCTTGCTTGAAAAATTTAAGTTAACTTTCAAAAGCTTTTATATATCCAAACATTACATCAATACTTTTGCCAAAACCTTGTAACTTTAAGTTCAGTTCATTAATATGAACAGAGAGATCTGTAAAAAACATCAGGATGTTGACCCACTTATCATTGAACTGAGGAAAATTTCCCAGATCCTTATCCTCAGGAAATAAACCTTAATTTCTTCAAAGCACTCCACAAAGCGCTCAAGAACTTTGCCTCAGCTCAGCCATTATTGTACATCAGCAGTCCATTGTAAGTGGAATCAACTTCCAGTAAAAGTCCAGAAAATTCTTGCTTGTGAAGGGGTTGAGCAGCTATTAAATAAACTATTTTTGTAACAACTGACATTAAGTCGTTTAGGCTGGTGAATCCTGCCTGCTGTGGCACATAAAGCCTCCTGATGGATAATACAATGAAAAGGCAAAATCGGATGTCCAATAGCTTCTGTAAACAATTTGACAAATCCCACTTTTCCCCCCAACATGTTGGTGCCCCATCTGTCGTCACTGACACAACTTTAGAGATATCAATGTCACGGAATGTTTGTATAACAACCTTACATATTTCGCTTCCTTATGTACTTGTTGGCACTGATACTAACTTTATCAACTCTTCTCTCATTGTGAGACCATCAGAATATTGACCAATAATGTCCAACTGAGCATGTGACTTGACATCAGTAGTTTCATCAAGAGAGATAAAAAAGTTTATAATTACTTATATCTTTATCTTTATCTTATATCTTTATATTTTATATCTTTAATTTATGTTGTATGTTTATGTTCAGTCTCATTATTTGGTCTTTTATGATATTTCTATTTAGTGGTAACTCAGATATTCTCTTAATAATTGCATCTTTATTCTGCACACTGTGAAATAGAACTGGTGCACATCTTAAGAGATGGAGTAAGCAATGCTCAAACTTGCAGATGTTAAATTTGTAGAGCCTTTTACAAATTTAAGGATGGAATTAGATTGGTTCTTATAAAAGTGTAGCTTCCTGAAAATGTATTCCTTCCTTTCATCCTCACTTTTTTTCAAAGAGCTGGGAATGATTAGTTTCAAAATGTCTATTTATATTCCACATTCTGCTTACTACCATTTCAGTACATAGAATGCAAAATGATCTGCCTTTTTTTATATAATGCCATACATCTTGGTCCATGTCTCTTAAAAGGGTCAACTATTGCCATTACCACTTCCTTTACTTATCCTTGGTTTTTTACTTTTTGGGGTTCTCCATGGTGGGGCAGTGACAGAAGATAGCATTATAGATAGCCTGTTAGCCCTGCAGGCAATTAGGAGTTGACTAGTCTAACTGATTACAAGATGGTACATGCACCTGTCTTTTAGGAAAGGGCAGGGTTAATAAGCAGAAATAGGGGTTAATAAGGATGCACAACAGTAATAGTGGTGAAATGGAGTCTGCACTATGCTACAAGACAGTGTTCCTTATGTAAATTAAGATGGCTGCCGCTTTTTCTAATGGCGGGAAATGGCATTCATAGCACAGGCCCTTGACTTTCCCAGTCTCCCCCTCACTTATCTCAGTAATGATGGTCAATTAGAAATCCAGGACACCCCAGAACAGTAGATTGGATGATGGTTGCTTTAGATATGTGGTTACTGGTAATGATGATCACAGGTCCCCCACCCCCACCCCCAAGATGTGTCCTCCACGGCATTCCACGGTTCCCTGCTCTGCCAGCCAGAAATGAGGTCAAAGATCCCTTAATGGGGTGGGGGTGGGGTAAACTGGGTGGCTCAGTGGATTGAGAGCCAGGCCTAGAGATAGAAGGTTCTAGGTTCAAATCTGGCCTCAGACACTTCCCCGCTGTGTGACCCTGGGCAAGTCGCTTAATCCCCATTGCCTAGCCCTTATCACTCTTCTGTCTTAGAACGAATACATAGTGTTGATTCTAAGGTGGAAAGTAAGGATTTTATAAAAAAAAATCCTCTAAAGGCCTAACTTGATGTCCCAGTACTAGACGCTCTGTGCCAGAGTTCTATTGTTTTGGTCTACAGACCTCCGGCACAGAATGTCTACATTATACTACAGCAAATGTGTTATCCTTAGCTACTACACCTGGCCATTCAGGAGCCGAGGATGAACTGTCCTTCTCAGCATGTGGCCCCATACTTCTCTGTATGTGGTTACATGTGGCCATGTGTCATCGAAGGTGGCTACATGTGTCATAGGTTCACCATCATGGCCCTAGATGGTCAGTTTTTGCCTTGACTTCCTCATGCCCTCTCTGTCTTTTAACTTTGCAGATATCCACTGAAGTTGGTCCAGTTGTGACTTTCACTTGGCACACCTCTACTAAGTAATCCTCATGGCCCTATGCTGTTGTGGAAACATCATGAAAGTGCTAACATGTTTTCAATGCACTGCTCTCACCTCTTTATTTTCCTGCTCCAAACTCTTTAGGACTTCCTGTTAGTCCCAAGGAAAAATGCAAATCCCTTAGCCTGTCTCTTCCCTTTGAAGCTCCCTTGGCTTTTCCTTGACTATTTCCCTTTATAGAGTTGTCCCTTGATTGGGGAATGGCTGAATTAATTGTGGTATCTGATGGTGATGGAATACTATTGTGCTGTAAGGACTGATGATCTGGAGGATTTCTATATGAACTGGGAGAACCTCAATGAACTGATGCAGAGCAAAATGAGCATAACCAGAAGAATATTGTACACAGAAAGTAAAACATTGTGGAACAATCCAATGTAATGGATTTTGCTACTAGTAGCAATGCAACAAGTCAGGACACTCCTTCAGGACACTCCTGAAGGACTTATGGGAAAGAATGCTACCCACCTTGAGAGAAAGAATGGTGGGAGTAGAAATGCAAAAACAAAACATATGACATCACTTATCACATGTATATATGGGTATGTTATTTGGGGTTTAGGCTTTAAAAGATCTCTCCATAGTAAAAATGAATAATATGGAAATAGGTATCAAGTGATAACACATGTACAACTCAGTGGAATTCATTTGTGAATCCATCTGGTCCTGGGGATTTTTTCTTTTTCATTTAAAAAAATTAATTTATTTAGTCAATTTAGAACAAATTATTCTTTGGTTATAAGAATTACATTATTTCCCTCCCTCCCCTCCACCCATCCTTCCTGCAGCTGATGCACAATTTCATTGGGTATTACATGTGACCTTGATCAGAGCCTATTTCCATGTTATTGGTGTTTGCATTAGGATGTCCATTTAGAGTCTACATCCCTAATCATATTCCCATTGACCCATGTGATCAAGCAGTTGTTTTTCTTCTGTGTTTCTACTCCCACAGTTTTTCCTCTGAATGTGGATAGTGCTTTTTCTCATAGATTCCTCCAAGTTGTTCAGGATCACTGCATTGCCACCAATAGAGAAGTCCATTACATTTGACTGTACCACATTGTCCAGCGTCTCTGTGTACAATGTTCTCCTGGTTCTGTTCCTTTCGCTCTGCATCAATTCCTGGAGGTCATTCCTGGGGATTTTTTCTTAGGGAGTTATTTGATGGCTTTTTCAATTTCTTTTTCTGATATGGGGTTATTTAGGTATTCCATTTCTTCTTCTGTTAATCTAGGCAATTTATATTTTTGTAAATATTTATCCATATCACCTAGATTGCCATATTTGTTGCCATATAATTGGGCATAGTGGTTTTTAATGATTGCCTTAATTTCCTCTTCATTACAGGTGAGGTCTCCCTTTTCATCTTGGATACTGTCAATTTGGTTTTCTTCTTTCCTTTTTTAAATTAGACTGACCAGTACTTTGTCTATTTTATTTGTTTTTTCAAAGTACCAGCTTCTAGTCTTATTTATTAAATCAGTAGTTCTTTGACTTTCAATTTTATTAATTGTTGGCTCTGGGAGGGGGGAGTAAAGAAAATGAATCATGTAAACATGAAAAAAACATTTAAAAATCAATTAAAAATTAGATTAAAAAACCTATTTCCCTTTTTAGATGCCTTGAATGTAGAATGTCAGCTCCATGAGGACAGGGACTCTTTCTTTCATTCTTTGTAATTATATGTTAGTCATTTTGCATGGTGCCTGGTACATAGTAGGGGCCTAATAAATGATTGTTGATTTATTATTGAGTTAGCCAAAGTGTATTATTATTCTCTGTCTTTATTTTCTTCCAGCTTTCTCCCATCCCCATGCCTTTTGCTCATGCTGTCCTCATTGCCTGATGAATTGCTTCCCTAGCCCTGATCTGCCAGTGAGAATAATGTCCTTCCTGCTAAGTCTATCTCATGTTCCAGATGCTCCATGGAAACTTCCTCAATTCCTCCTCCCCTCAGCTAAGAGGGATTTCTCTCTCATATTTCTCAGAGCACTTTGCCTGAAATCCTCTTTTGCACTTATCATATATTTTCTTGTATCATAGTCATAAAAAGGAAAACTCATATTTATATAATTCTGTTTGTGACGGAGACCTGTGATTTTATTGCTGAAGGGAACTCCCAGTGTGTCACAACAACACCTGCTCTGTAGTTTAGCATTTTAGTTTATTTCCTAGGGTACCTGACAGCATCTAGTATGTGTCAGAGGCAGGCTCAAACACAGGTCTTTCTGAATCTAAGACTGACCTTTTATCTATTACACCATGATGCACAGTACCTGAAGAATTCATATAGCACTTTTTTCATGTCTAACACTTGAGGGTAAGGCAATTATCATCTCCATTTTCTAGATGGGAGAACCAAGGCTACAAAGTGTCAGTGGGCAGCTAAATGGCACAGCATTTAATGCTAGGCCTGGAGTCAAGAAGATTCAACTTCCATAATTCAAAACTGGCCTCCAACATTTACTAGCTGTGTGATCATGGGCAAGTCACTTTACCTTATTTGTTTCAGTTGCCTCATTTTCACTGGCTCTCCTCCCATACCTAGAATTCTCTTCCTGATCATCTCTACCCTTGACTTCCCTGGCTTCCATCTGTAAAATAAACTGTAGAAGGAGATGCTAAACACTTCAGTGTCTTTGCCAAGGAAACCCCAAATGGAGTCACAAAGACTAAGACAAGCTTGAAGATGACTCAATAATAACAACAAAACAAAAAGTGTCAAGATCAGTCTTCTGATCCCAAGAGCAAGGCTCTTCCTACTTCATTGATAATCATCCCTGCTACATCTGGTCTGTGTGGTATTTAATTTCATCTCCCCAGGTCTAAACATGGGGTCTAGCATAT
This sequence comes from Monodelphis domestica, assembly GCF_027887165.1. Lineage (NCBI taxonomy): Eukaryota > Metazoa > Chordata > Mammalia > Didelphimorphia > Didelphidae > Monodelphis > Monodelphis domestica. The sequence continues at coordinate 316,230,441 of NC_077227.1, forward strand.
TAATAAATGTATGTTAAGTGAAAGGCAAGACACAGCTTCTGTTATGGGGAGGCAGAAGCACACATTCTGCCTGGGGAAGTAGGAGTCACACAAGGAAAAGAATCATGGCACAAAAGAGAGCCATTGATGGCAGCAGCATCCCTGAAGGCCAGTCATTCCCCCAAGGTGGTCATGTCCTGAGAGTTATAGCTTCATAGCTTCCTAGAGGTGGTGAGACAGCCTCTGAGGTCCTTTCCTGCTCTGATATCCTGAGCTTCTAGGTATAGGTCCAATGATTCATGCAGAGGTCAGATGATAAGCGCTATGCAAGTCAGAGGTATCTGGAAAGATCAGGGAAAGCTTCTGGAAAGAGGGACTTGGGTTGGACCTTGAAGGACAGGTTTTAGAAAGCTGGAGGAAAAAGTTGAAGACATTCTCTAATTTTAAAAAAAGTATACCTAATCCTCATCAACTCTCTATTCAATAAATTCCAATGGCTTCTTATCAATTCCAATATAAATTATAAAATTTTCTGTTTGTCCATTTTAAAAAAACTCTTATTTTCCATCTTAGAATCAATAGTATGCATTGGTTCTAAGGCAGAAGAATGGTTAGAGCTAAGCAATGCGAGTTGAATGACTTGCCCAGGATCACACAGCTAAGATGTGTTTGAGGCCAGATTTGAAGCCAATTTCCATGTGTAAATTTCAGAGTAAGGACTGACTCTGAAGTGTGACTCTAGGACAGGTAGGTATCATGGTGGATAGAGCACCAGTTCTGGAGTCAGGAAACCTTAGTTCAATTCTGGCCTCAGATGCTTCCTAGCAGTTTTTGCCATTTCTTTCTTGAGCTCATTTTACAGATAAAGAAACTGAAGCAAAAAGGGCAAACCCTTTTTGCTTCAGTTTCTTCATCTGTAAGATGAGCTCAAGAAAGAAATGGCAAAGTGCTCCAGTATCTTTACCAAGAAAACCCCAATTGGGGTCACAGAGTCAGACAAGACTGAAACAAAGGAACAATAACTACCTTTGACTCTAGAACTGTCTATTAAGTCTTATCTCTTAAACCACCAATATTCTTAAGATGTTATATGATGGAGGATAATGGAATACCACAATTTCAGAATGAAATTACAGGTCATGCAAAGAGAAATGCAAAGGTTCATGGTAGACATAAGAGGCTCTACCATCTTGCCATCAATGAAGCATGGGCTGAAAGTGATGAAAAAAATATCAAGTATGTATGAGCAGGAAAGGTCAGGGAAAGAGGGAAAGAGATAACAAGGGATAGCATGGAGGACTTGCTTACAAGACACCAAAACTTGTGTTCAAACACTGTTGAGGTCCTGAGGAAGTCCCTTACCTCTCAGTGATCTAGGCAACTCTCTAAGAATATGTTATAGAGAAGACCCCAAAATGCATTGGTAGAGAGAATTTCCTCATCTGAGAAATCCTCAAGTCAATGAAATCACAGGTATAATTCCTATCCCATATCTTTTTTTTTTCTTCAAACTCATACCTTTTGCCTTAATTAATATGGTGTATTGGTTCCAAGGCAGAAGAGTGGTAAGGGGTAGGCAATGGGGGTGAAGTGACTTGTCCAGGTTACACAGCTGGGAAGTGTACTCCCATCTCCAGTCCCAGTGCTCTATCCATTGTGCCACTTAGCTGCCCTCATGGTTGGGCTTACAAAAATAAACAAACCTTACTTTATGCTTTATTAACAACTCTATGACAGTCAGGCAAGGGTTAGGCAAACAGAGTTAAGTGTTTTGCCCAGGACATGGCTAGGAAGCGTCTGAGGCCATATTTGAACTCCAAGCCCGGCACTCTCTCCATTGTGGCACCTAGCTGCCCCGGTTCTCTGCCTCACTTTTCTCTCTTCTCATTTCTCCAATTCTCAAGTGAAGGGAGACTGTCCCTCGTGGGGCACTTTCTGAGCCTCCTCGTGCATGCAAAGATTCCTGCATATAGTTTAGCTGTTTCCGTGTTGGTGCTGTGAGAAGGGGAAGCTCCAAACGTGGGAGGCGAGGCTGGGATCCCAGAAGGCTTGCATCAAGCCCTCCATCTGTACCTGGCACCTCAGATTGCAGTTCCAAACGACTGCCCCATGAGATGGCTCCGCTCTGACTGTGGAACACATATTCGATACAAGATTCCTCTTTAAATTAAAGCCACAGCCACAGACCCCCCGAGGCTGCTGCCGAGGAGGCTACCTAAGGTAATGGAAGCCGTTTGTAATGGAAATATTGGATGAGCGCTTTTAATTTATCACGCCAGAGCTCATCTGTGGCCAGAGATGGGGATTGGCTGCGCCTTCAGTGGGGGGAGCGGGAGTTTCTTAGGCATGAACGAAATCTTCCTGAAGTCTGGGCAAGCTGCCTCGGAGGAGCGAGCCCCTTAGCCTGGGAAGGTAGTATCTGACCATGGACCTCCATACCTTCTGGGGGCAGGTTTCCCATCGGGGCTTGGGCTTAGAGAGGGACTCAGAAGGGCAACTCTATTTAGCTGTTCCTTAAGGGCACTGCCAGGCAACAGTATGTGTTGGGAAAAAAAAAAGGAAATGTGGCCCGGACTTGGGTGTGCTCCTCCTTAGAGGCTGAGGTACCCATGGGCCAGCTCTGGAGGAAACCCAAGCTTTTCATGAGGCTAATTACTACAACAGAACCTGGGAGTAGAGTTCAGGTCCTGCCTCTGACACATATTGGCATTTATAACTTTAACGTGTTTTTTTTTTAAACCCTTACCTTCTGTCCCAGAATCCATACAAAGTATTGGCTCCAAGGCAGAAGAGCTATAAGAGCTAGGCAATGGGGGTTAAGTGACTTGCAGAGGGTCACACAGCTAGGAAGTGTCTGAGGCCAGATTTGAAACCAGGAGCTTTCCTCCCCTCTCTGGCTCTCAATCCAATGAGTTACCTAACAACACTTTATTGTACCAGCTGTCTATGTAAGACTGAAAACTGCAGAGTAGATGCTGAGAAAGGAAGAAAAAGTTACTCTGATGCTGATTGCTATGGATGCCAATTTCATATATATGTATGCAAACATATATATGTGTTCCATAGACACATATACGTATGCTTTATCTATATAATATACAAATACATATATGCATACACACATATATTTTTCCTGTCCTCTATCAAGATTTCTTCTCACTTTTCAGAGACCAAACCAGCTGTCCTTCTAGCTTCTCTCTCATTTACAGCTCATCCCTCATGCTGGGGATCCATGTTTTTGTCCATGGGACATTGATCTGACCTTCTTCTTGCCCCTGGTTCCTCTGCCAGAAGGTTTGTCTCACATTTCTCTTCTCTGTCCTGTGCCTCAAAGTCTTTATTCTTTTTCTTACAGGACAAGGAATTGCAGTGCATTACTGGATAGAGTCCAGCCCCATTTAGAAGGCAGGGATTCCTTCAACCAGGGATGAGCTGGAGCCAGCTTGAACAGGCTCTGGAGAGCAGATTGTTAAATTTTCAGTGTGAGCATCTATACCTCAATCATTGGCAAATGCTACAAATCTGGGATTGTTTTGTACATACAAGGTATAGAGGTGTACAGGGCATTCAAGGAGGACCAGCACTACTGGTGTGAGGACTTGCTGATCCCTTTTCAGGGTTGTTCATCCACCTTTGGTGTCCACCTGTCATCCAACTCTCACCTGTGGCTCCAAGAAGCTGTAGTATATGCATTATTAGCCATGCCCTGATAAAACTGTCTCAGAAGATGGGCTTAACCAGGCTAAAAGTAACCAACAGGACTTGAGCCTATCAGTGAGGTAGGGGGATGTCTACTCCAAGCATGTGAAGATTTCCTCTAAGGGAATCGGAAGATGAGAATAATGTGTTCCAATGCCCATCAAGGAGGCTGAATAAGGCTCTGAAGAGTAGTTAGAGCTTGGTCAGACATCCAGGATGCCAAGACCATCCACTGCATCTTGGGCCATCTCCAGTCATCTTGACTTTTGTCTTGCCACTGAACTTGGATGAACCTGGAAGAGAGCCTGAGGCAGCCCACTTTGTGCCATTCTGCCTCACTTAAGTCCAATTCACAAGCAAGTCAAGACTTCACCCTGGAATGTCACTTTTCCTCTTCAAAAGGAAGGATGAATTATACAGAATATATATGAAAGGTAACCTTTATGGCTGAAGGGATTAGCAGCTGAAGGAATCAGAAAGAAGATAAGTTTGAACAGTCTTTAAAGAAATCAGTTCTTTTTTTAAAAAGTAATTAACTTTTGTTAAAATTCTTAGGTGTCTCCCCCTTTCTACCCACCGATCCTAAAGAAAGCATCCTTTGACAATAAAGTACATATGTATAATAAAACCACATTATGCATACTTCTGCTTATCAATTCTTTTTATGGAGATAGATATACACAAGTTTTTCTTCAACCAATATTTCTGTTGTTGTCTATAATGTTCTCTTGGTTCTGTACATTTTGCTCTTCATAATTTTATGCGTCTCTCCATTTTTTAACCCTTAATTTCTGTCTTTGAATTAATATTATCAGTTCCAAGGCAGAAGAGTGGTAAGGGCCATGCAATGGGGATTAAATGCCTTACCCAGAGTCAAATAGCTAGGAAGTGTATGAGTCTAGATTTGAACCCAAGACTTATTATTATTTGAGATAATATTTATCAAATGCTTAGCATATAGTAGGTGCTTTAAAATATTTGTTTCCTTCTTTTCCTCCCTTCCTTAGAGTTTGAGTCAAGATGTTACTCATATTTTATCTCCAATGCAGAGTTTTCCATTTTGTTTTCCTTTTCCCCCCCTAGTTCCATGTTTGCTGAGGCCTTAAATAGGTATTTATAACATGGCATTAAATTGAATTTTAGGGAATGTGAGGTACCTTTAGTGAAATAGAAAGTCACACAGCTAGCAAGTGTCCAAGGTTGGATTTGAACTGTGTCAGTCAGCTACTGTTTTCTGGAAGAGAGATGTGATTCCTTGTGCTTGGTCCCAGAACTAGGAATGATAGCGGTAAGTTTCAAAGAGGCAAATTTTGGTTCTGTATAAGGAAAAACTGACCAGTAATGGGTGCAAGGTACTGAGTTCTGTGTTGGTAGTGGTTGCCACCTGAAGGTTTGGATCATCACTTGTTCAGGGAGTATTAAAGAATTTTAGGAATGGGTTGACCTTCTTGAAGAAGAGGTCCCTTCCAGCACTAGAGTTCTTTGATTCTGTGTGGACTGAACTGACTTCAGCGCAGTGTGGGAAACGTGGCACTGTAGTTTCTTTACTTGTTCTGTGGTTATGTTTTCAACATGATAGGAAATAAGGGAGAGGGAGACAATTGTGACCAACATTATTGGTTTGGGGATGGGTTGTGGGAAGAGGGGAGGATCAGGGGAGAAGCAGATTCCATCAGGCCTTTCTGATCAGTTTTAAATTGATTCTTTTTTCCCATTTAGAAGGAAATTGCCTAATTTTTTATGCTTTCTGTTAATTATCCACATTCCTCCATTCTTGATGATTTTTGTACACTGGTGTCCCACCATCACCTCCCTCTTCACAGGGAAGTAATACAGTGTCTAACATGTGCCTCCCTAGAGTCTGAAAATACCTCTGCATATTCTAGGTCTTTATGAACACATGAAAATGAAAGAAGAATTTTAAAAAGGAGGACTTCTGCCCCTCAAAGATGCACGCAGACATAAAAACTTATTCCCCATGGAAATGGGGCCTTTAAATGACATTTCACTTTTATGAACAGTTTTATTACAAAATAGATTTCCTGAAGCTAATTCCATCAGTTGTCCCATGCAGTGGCTCTGTTCCAGCTGTTTCACCCCCTCCTTGTTATCAGAGTAGAGGCGCCTTAATTGCAAGATGATGTAAGGGAGCAGCCCCGGGGCCAAGGCATTGAGCAGAGAGATGGGTGGGTGTGGAGCCTTGCTGGGGGAGAGAATCTACCTAGTGGACCATGACTGTTGTATGGGGGTCATATTTCCAATGGACAGATAAAATGATGGTTATGGACTGGAGGATCTCTAGAGCATCCGTCACTGTCATGAGGCAGTAATATTGGGAGGTGATGTTGTAATTGTTGGTCGTGGCCCCTAATAATGGAATGGGGTCAGTGATTAGGGATACTTTTCAGGCTCTGGTGCCTAAGGGTAGCTGGGATCAGCTTTGGCTATCTGTAGAGCATGTCCCAATCTTGTTGTATAGAGGAGTTCAGGCAGAACTGGGGCTGGAACCCAGAACTCATATGGAAGAGTGTGACTGGGTTAATCAACTGGCTGGATTATTTGGTTCTTGAGATTGACTTTTAAAACAGAATTCAAAGGAAGGCAAGGGGAATGATGAGGGGGATTGACTGATATCTGCTGTACAAAGATAGATAGAAAGAACTGTGGGTATTTAGTTTGGATAAGAGAAGAGTGTGGCAGAGAAATTATAATTGCCTAGATTACTTAAATAGATAATTGGATAGAATATCTAAAGGACTTTCACACTGATGAGGGACTCAGCTAGTTTTACTTAGCTTCAAATATCAGAATTTAGAGATGGCTGCTGGTTGTAGAGATTTAGAATCGATATAAAGGAATCTTTTTTGGTGATTGAAGACCTTGAGTTGGTCTTCAGTTAGAGGCTGAATCATCCCCTGTCAGGGATGAAGTGATTCTTGTTCAACTATGCCCACAGGCTCCTCCCACCTCTAAGGTTCTGTGAAGCATATGAAAGGCTGCTATGCATTAACTCCAGTGGTTTTGTTCCAGCTGCTTCACCCCCTCCTTGTTATCAGAGCAGAGGGGCCTTCACTGCTAGATAATGTAAGGGAGCAGCCCCAGGGTCAAGGCATCCAGCAGAGAGATGGGTGGGTGCGGAACCTTGCTGGGGAACCGGGAAGTCAGAGGGAGAACCAGAAGAGTTGGAACATTGGCACAGCTTTCCTCAGGGATGAGGTGGTTAGACCATTGCCTGTATGAGGATGTTTAAAGGAAGAAGGTCCTAAGGGAGGAATATCACAGTGAATGGGTGAAGGTGGACCATGATAAACCAATGTTTATTTGTGCAGCCTTTGTGTCTTAAGCCTTTTCTTCTCCATGGTAACCATCTCCATCTTCTTCAAGGAAACAAAAACAACTTTGAAATAACCAAGAGGTAGTAGCAGGAAGTAATTTTTCTTTGGAGAAGGAGCTTTTAATGCTTTTTGACTCCCAGGAAAGTTTGAAAAGAGACAATATTGTAAAACAAGGTACCAAGATTGTAAACCAAGGTAGACCCCCTGTTCTGGGAGTACAGATACCTTTTCCTCTCTACCACCATATTTAACCCAGAGTCAAAAAACTTTGTTAGCTCTGTGCTACTTACAGTCTGTTCTCCCTTTATTTCTTTTCATGTTGGATTATTTGTCATTTACCTGAATTTGTCCCACATTTTCCTCCTCCCTCTGGTTTGCTCACACCATTCTCTCTAAACCTAGAATGATTTTCCCCATCTTTGAAAATCTTATTAATTCTTCAAGACACAACCAAGATGCCACTTCCCCTTTGATTCCTTGTGATTCACTTAATTGAAAGCGATTTCTTTATCCCTTGATATCTTAGAACATTTTATTCATTGTTGGTATGAAAGTGTCTTAAATACTTAAAATTACAGAAATGCAGAGTTGAAAGACATTTTCAAGGGACTTAACTTTAACTTTACTTACATAGAAATTAAGACTTCCAGTGATGAAGAACTGATTATTCCTAAGGCTATTGATTATAATTTTGTGTAGGTTGGAATGTTTTTCCTTGCATTGCTTTGAAATCTTTTCCCCTGTCATTTTCATTTCCCTGCAGCTTTGTTTCTGGGGCCAGGAAGAGCAAGTTTAATGCCTCTGTTATATGACAATTCTTTAAAAACTTAGGGACAGGGGGCATCTAGGTGACTCAATGGATAGAGTCAAGCCTGGAGATGGGAAATCCTGGATTCAAATTTGGCCTCAGATATTTCCTAGCTTTGTGACCCTGGGCAAGTCACTTAACACTCATTGCCTAGCCCTTACCATTTTTCTGCTTTAGAACCAGTACATAGGTATTGATTTTAATATAGAAGGTAAGGATTTTAAAAAAGCAGCTTATGAACAGCATTTGTGTGTCTTAAGCCTTTTCTTCTCCACAGTAACCATCTCCATCTTCTTCAGTGAATTAAAAACATGGCTTTGAAATAACCAAGAGATAGCAGCAGCAAGTAATTTCTCTTTGGAGAAGGAGCTTTTGATGCTTTTTGTCTCCCAGGAAAGTTTGAAAAGGGACAATACCACTTCTGGGTCATAGAAATCAAACTGTAAATTGCTTTATGGAACTAGACAAAACAATAACAAAAAGTCATCTGGAAGAATAAAAAAGGTCAAGAATCTCAAAGGAAATAATGAAAAGAAGTAGGAAGGAAGAGAGCCATATCTGATCTCAAACTATACCGCAAAGCAGTAATCATAACAACAACAAAAAAAAAAAAAACCACCCCTATTTGGCACTGGTTAAAAAAGTAGAAATAGGACATTGGATGTTCTAACATATAGAGTTATGAGCATAATAAACAATTAGGGTACCGTTTAGTCCTTTTTCAGTTGTGTCTGGCTCTCTGTGTCCACATTTGTAGTTTCCTTGGCTAAGATTCTGGAATGGTTTGCCATTTCTTTCTCCAGCTCATTTTACAGATGAAGAACTAAGGCAAACAGGGTTAAATGACTTGTCCAGTATCACACAGCTACTAAACTTCTGAGGCTGGATTTCAGCTCAGTAAGATGAGCCTTCCTGATTCTAAGCTTAGTGCTCTATCCACTGCACCACCTAGCTGCTCCAACTACTAAGGTAAGGACTCACTTGTTAACAAAAATTAATGGGAAAATTAGAAGTCAGTCTGGTGTTTATTGACCAACAATAAGTTCCAAATGAGTATATGACCTAGATGTAAAAGGTCACATCATAAATCAATTAGAAGAGCAGAGGAGACATTTTTTATAACTATGAATAAGGAAAGTGTTTTTGATTACCAAAGACTAGAGATGATTACAGGAAATAAAAGGACAATTCTATTTCATGTTATAAAATTTATGTCTGATTACAACATTTCAAAGACACACAAATTTTAAAAAATTTACAAAATTATAGAAATTTATTTTTATAATTATAAAATTGATTTTTTTTTTACAAAATTTGATCACAAAGATTGAAAAACTTCTGCACATACCAAATCAATGCAGTTCGCATTAGATGGGAAATAGTTAGCTGGGGAAAACTTTTGCAGCAAGTTTCTCTGATAAAGGTCTGATAACTAAGATACATAAAGAATTAATACAAATATATAAGATCAATGCCATTCTCCAATGAACAGACAGTGAATATAAACAAGCAGTTGTCAAAAAAAGAAAAGCTATTAACCATATGAAAAATACCCCCAAAAAACTAATTTTTAGAGGAATAAAAAGTAGAATGACTGAGATATTTTTTACTTTACATTTATTCAAATGGTAAAGATGACAAAAAAAAAAAGAATGGCAGTTGTTGGAGCTGCTGTGGACACTAATACACTGTTGATGGAGCTATAAATTGGTTTAGCCATTCTGGAAAGTAATTTGGAAATATATCCAAATTGTAACCAAATCCAAAAATACTGCATCTAGGGAACCTGTGTGGAAGGTGGACCATTAATGATGATTCTCCACGAGAAAGAGGGAGTCAGATAGATAGCAGTCAGACACAGAGCTAGAGACACAGAAACACAGAGAGAGAGAGACAGAGACAATGAAACAGACAGGCACACATATAATGAGAGAGAGAATGAGAGATGGAAAGACAAAGTCTGACAGAGACATAGAGATATAGAGAGAATATATATGTATATATGTGTATATATATACATATATGTACATATATATATATATATATATATATAATTCCTTTTTGTTGTTGTAACAAAGAACCAAAAGCAAAGTGATACCCATCAATAGGGGAGTAACTGAACAACTTATGAATATAAGGCAATATTACATCCTAAGGAACTATAGAAGGGATGGATTCAGAGAAACTCACGAAGATTGTGTGAACTACTACAGAATGAAATGAACAGCACCAAGAAAACAATTTATGCAATGACTTCAACATTATAAGAGAAATAATTGTGAAAGACTTAAGAACTCTAATCAAGCAAAAACCAATGAAAACTTAGGAAGACTTGTTCATTCCTTTTTGGCAGACTGGTTATATTAGAACTGTAGACCTGGCATATTAGAGGTGTAGAGTGAGACATACATTTTTAGACCCAGATAATTCTGTTTTATGGTAATTATTTATTACAAAGGGGTTTTTAAGAGGAATTATGAGTGTGGCAGGGGACCATGATGATTATGAAAACCTCCAGAAAAGAAGAAAAGGAAGAAAAGAGCATCAATGAAATATTTCTAAAATACTCAGAAGAGAACAGAAAGAAGTTCAGAAGTCATAGGAAAGCAGGACAACATAGAACCAATAAATTAAATTAAATATATTCTTTTAAAAAGTCAAGCTATATTAAACCCCCCAGAAGAAAACCAAACTAGAAATCTTAAAAATTAAGGGAGAAATTAATAAAATCGTAAGTAATAGAACTATTGATTTAATAAATAAGACAAGAAGCTGGTACTTTGAAAAAACAAACAAAGTAGACAAAGTACTGGTCAATCTAATTAAAAAAAAGGAAAGAAGAAAAGCAAATTAATAGCATCAAAGACAAAAAGGGGGACATCACCTCCAATGAGGAGGAAATTAAGACAATCATTAAAAATTAATTATATTGCAATAAATACACCAATTTAGGTGATATGGATGAATATATACAAAAATACAAACTGCCTAGACTAACAGAAGTAGAAATAGAATTCTTAAATAATCCCATATCAGAAAATGAAATCCAACAGGTCATCAAAGAACTCCCTAAGAAAAAATCCCCAGGGCCTGATGGATTCACCAGTGAATTCTATCAAACATTCAGAGAACAGTTAATCCCAATACTATACAAACTATTTGACATAATAAGCAAAGAGGGAATTCTACCAAACTCCTTTTATGACACAAACATGGTACTGATTCCAAAACCAGGCAGGTCAAAAACAGAGAAAGAAAATTACAGACCAATCTCCCTAACGAATATAGATGCAAAAATCTTAAATAGGATACTAGCAAAAAGACTCCAGCAAGTGATCAGAAGGGTCATCCACCATGATCAAGTAGGATTTATACCAGGGATGCAGGGCTGGTTCAATATTAGGAAAACCATCCACATAATTGACCACCGCAACAAGCAAACCAACAAAAATCACATGATTATTTCAATAGATGCAGAAAAAGCCTTTGATAAAATACAACATCCATTCCTATTAAAAACACTAGAAAGCATAGGAATAGGAGGGTCGTTCCTAAAAATAATAAACAGTATATATCTAAAACCATCAGCTAATATCATCTGCAATGGGGATAAACTAGATGCATTCCCAATAAGATCAGGAGTGAAACAAGGATGCCCATTATCACCTCTACTATTTGACATTGTACTAGAAACACTAGCAGTAGCAATTAGAGAAGAAAAAGAAATTGAAGGCATCAAAATAGGCAAGGAGGAGACCAAGTTATTGCTCTTTGAAGATTACATGATGGTCTACTTAAAGAATCCTAGAGATTCAACCAAAAAGCTAATTGAAATAATCAACAATTTTAGCAAAGTTACAGGATACAAAATAAACCCGCATAAGTCATCAGCATTTCTATACATCTCCAACACAGCTCAGCAGCAAAAACTAGAAAGAGAAATCTCATTCAAAATCACCTTAGACAAAATAAAATACCTAGGAATCTATCTGCCGAGACAAACACAGGAACTATATGAACACAACTACAAAACACTCTCCACACAACTAAAACTAGACTTGAACAATTGGAAAAACATTAACTGCTCATGGGTAGGACGAGCCAATATAGTAAAAATGACCATCCTACCCAAACTTATCTATCTATTTAGTGCCATATGCATGGAACTTCCAAAAAATTTCTTTACTGATTTAGAAAAAAACCATAACAAAGTTCATTTGGAATAACAAAGGATCAAGGATATCCAGGGAAATAATGAAAAAAAAAATACAAAGGAAGGGGGCCTTGCAGTCCCAGATCTCAAACTATATTACAAAGCTTCAGTCATCAAAACAATTTGGTTCTGGCTAAAAGACAGAAAGGAGGATCAGTGGAATAGACTTGGGGTAAGTGACCTCAGCAAGACAATATATGATGAACCCAAAGATCCTAGCTTTTCGGTAAAAAATCCAGTATTCGATAAAAACTGCTGGGAAAATTGGAAGACAGTGTGGGAGAAATTAGGTTTGGATCAACACCTCACACCTTACACCAAGATAAATTCAAAATGGGTGAATGACTTGAATATAAAGAAGGAAATTATAAGTAAATTAGGCAAACACAGAATAGTATACATGTCCGAACTTTGGGAAGGAAAAGATTTTAAAACCAAGCAAGACTTAGAAAGAGTCACAAAATGTAAAATAAATAATTTCAACTACATCAAATTAAAAAGCTTTTGTACAAACAAAACCAATATAACTAAAATCAGAAGGAAAGCAACAAATTGGGAAGCAATCTTCATAAAAACCTCTGACAAAGGTTTAATTACTCAAATTTACAAAGAACTAAATCAATTGTACAAAAAATCAAGCCATTCTCCAATTGAGAAATGGGCAAGGGGCATGAACAGGCAGTTCTCAGCCAAAGAAATCAAAACTATTAATAAGCACATGAAAAGTGCTCTAAATCTCTTATAATCAGAGAGATGCAAATCAAAACAACTCTGAGGTATCACCTCACACCTAACAGATTGACTAACATGACAGCTAAGGAAAGTAATGAATGCTGGAGGGGATGTGGAAAAGTAGGGACACTAATTCATTGCTGGTGGAGTTGTGAATTGATCCAACCATTCTGGAGGGCAATTTGGAACTATGCCCGAAGGGTGCTAAAAGACTGTCTGCCCTTTGATCCAGCCATAGCACTGCTGGGTTTGTACCCCAAAGAGATAATAAGGAAAAAGACTTGTGCAAGAATATTCATAGCTGCGCTCTTTGTGGTGGCCAAAAATTGGAAAATGAGGGGATGCCCTTCAATTGGGGAATGGCTGAACAAATTGTGGTATATGTTGGTGATGGAATATTATTGTGCTAAAAGGAATAATAAAGTGGAGGAATTCCATGGAGACTGGAACAACCTCCAGGAAGTGATGCAGTGAGAGGAGCAGAACCAGGAAAACATTGTACACAGAGACTTAAAGACTGTGGTACAATCGAAGGTAATGGACTTCTCCATTAGGGTCAATGCAATGTCCCAGAACAACTTGCAGAGATCTAAAAAACACTATCCACAAGCAGAGGATAAAATGTGGGAGTAAAAACACCGAGGAAAACCAACTGCTAGACTACAGGGGTGGAGGGGATATGACTGAGGCGAGACTCTAAATGAACACTCTAATGCAAATACCAACAACATGGAAATGGGTTCGAATCAAGAACACATGTGAAACACAGTGGAATCATGTGTCGGCTATGGGGGGGGAGGAAAAGAAAATGATCTTTGTCTCTAATGAATAATGCTTGGAAATTATCAAATAAAAATTATTAAAAAAAAGAAACAAAGGGCAGAATAGCAAAAAAAAAAAAGTCAAGCTATAGATATTTAGGTAGCTTAGTATATAGTCAAGTCTGTAGTTGGGAGGAATTAGGTTCAAATCTGGTCTCACATTGAGTGTGACCCTGGGTGAGTCTCTTAACTCTTCTGACTTAGAATAGATACTAAGTAAGGGTGTTTTGTTTTTTTTAATCCAGTTGTATACAATTCTCTTTTTCTGTTTTTTTTTTAAATACAAAAACAAATGCTTGTAAATGTTAAGGAAAGTTAAATTTCATGATAATGCATTTTTTAAAAAGGGAACAACCCCAGGTAGAACAGGGGTGTTCCCTCATAGCTTAACCATGCTCCCAAACGTAGAGGAGATCACAGCAAATTTCTACTTTTTAAAAAGTTATGTTTCATTGATGACTTTTCTTAAATCATTCTGTCTACCTTTTCTCCCAATGGAAATCTTCCTTGTGATGGAAAAAAACTGTAAAAGCATTCAATCCAGAGTCAGTGTCTGACAATGTATACAATATTCTGCCCTGGAAATTCCTCACCTCTGCAGTGAAGGAGGAGGAAATTTTCATAATTTCTTCTGTAGGACCTTTTACTTTTTATATTTCCATGACTAAGAATTTAAAATAATTTCATTTAGATTTTTTGTGGACTTTGTGTATATCATTCTCTTGGTTCTGGTTGCACAGTGGATAGAATGCTAGACCTGGAATAAGGAAACCTTAAGTTCAAATTTGGCCTCAGAATCTTACAAGTTGTGTGACCCTGGGCAATTCACTTAACTTCTGCTTGTCTCAGTTTCTTTATCTGTAAAATGGGGATAATAATAATACCTATTTCCCAAGGTTGTTGTGAGGTTCAAATAATATAATATTTGTAAAGTGCTCAGCACAGTGCCTGGCATATTGTAAGCATACTATGAATATTTATTATTAATTTCTTATATTTGACATTTCTAACTGCAATAATAATACTTGATTACATTCATATTTCAGAGCTTTTTAAAAAAGCTATTGCCCACTCAATGGGCACCCAATGGATCCCTAGGCATTTCTGAAGTATCTTCTCTGAGCTAGCCTATCTGCAAGACTCTCAGGATACTGGTCTTGGCTCCCACCAAGAGTGCCACTAAGTATAGTTTGGCATATATCAGACCCTCATATTTGCACTTTATAAAATGTGGTCATAGAAGGGTTTTAAGAGGCAACATGAGGCAATAAATGGAAAGAGCTCTGATCTAGACATCTACATCTCTGTTCAAGTCCAGGCTCTGTTGCCTAACTAGTTGTGTGATGATATTGGTCAAGTAACTCCAATTCTCTAAAGCTCAATCCTGTCCTTTGGAAGTGGGGCTAGAGGACCCAGGATGTATAACCTAGAAAAGGAGATGGATTAGCTGTGCAATGAAAGGGAGGAGAGACAGATATGGACAGATAGCCTGAGTGCCATAGCGGTATCCATGAAATGTTCAAGGAATTCTAGGAAGACTTCTACTGTGTGTGAGAGGAGGAGGAGGATTAACAAAAATGAATAGGTAATTGAGAAGAATGAAGGGATTGTGCTCTATAGAGGTAGAAGACTTATTTGCATTGATTAGATCATTAATTGACCAGAATATTGAAGTGTAGAATGGAGACAGTAATCTCTGTTCTTGCCCATTAATTCAACATGTATTAAGCACCTACTATGTTCAGAACAATATGCTGTGATTTCAAAGCTCTAATGAAATAATTTATATGAAAATGAGATCATATATATGTATCAAGCGCTGGGATATTAGCCTTTCCCCCTCCCTTTCCCATTTGAGTAAATGGAGATAATAAGTGTCTACCCTTAAGGGATATATATGTACATAGTGATGGCAGGTATAGGAAACAGAAAGAGAATAATAACAGTGTCTGTGTGTGTGTGTGCGCGTGTTGGGGGAGGAGAGATGCTGAGCAGCACCAGCAATGAGATAGCAATGACCACTGTAAGAGGAAGACAGAGAAAGACCAAGATGGGCATTTTTACTGTCATCCTTGAATGAGGGAGATGTCACCGGAGGACTGAAGCATTCATCTTGTTTGAGAAACTGGTAGCCTGTGCGTTGGGCTATGAAGCCTTGAATCCTGGCATGAAGAGGGAAAGAGAATGAGATGTATATTTTCGGATGGGCTTAATGTGCTCACTTATTTTGCTTGACTCCATTGTTATGAGGGAAGGCTTCTAGGGGAGTCTGGGGGAGGAGTTAGTGGGCACAGTGGGTAATGAGAAGCAAAAAAGTATCAACAAATAAAAGAAGTTCAGGAGAGTCTACAAACAGCACAACTTTGTTACTAATATGCAAAATTTAGTGCATACTTTTCAAAAAGGAAGTTTGGTGTAGTCATTAAAGAACTGGCCTTGGAACCAGAACATCTTGGCTTGAAGTCCTTTTTCTGATACATACTAGCTGAGTAATGCTGGCCAAGGCACTTAACTTTTGGGCATTCTAGGTAACAACTCTATAAGATTATAAATTGCAGAGAAGATGCCAAATTGTATTGGGTGAACAACTTTCCTCATCTGAGAATTTCCTAGACTAGTGAAATCACAAATCTAATTCCTTAAAACAAAAACAAGCAAACAACCAAAAAGCCAAAAGCCATGAATAATAGAAGTTCTTGGTTTCATGAACAGTATTCTTTTTTGTTGTTGTTCTTTGTATTCAAAAATGTTCAGATTTGTTGATAATTTTAAAGTTCATAATAAAAAAGACAATTTTGAAAGAGGCAGAGACAAGGAAAAGGGACACCTGGAGAGAGAAAGAGAGAGAGAGAGAGAGAGAGAGAGAGAGAGAGAGAGAGAGAGAGAGAGAGAGAGAGAGCATTAGAGACACACACACATAGACACACAGAGAAACAGACACACAGAAAGAAATTAAGACTGAGAGGAAATACAGAATGAGAGACAGAGAAATAAAGAGGCAAAGAGACAAATTCAGAGATATAGAGAGAATGAGAGATACATACAGAGGGAAATAAAAACTCAGAGAACACTATCCACAAGCAGAGGACAAACTGTGGAAGTAAAAACACTGAGGAAAAGCAACTGCTTGATTACATGGGTCGAGGGGATTTGATTGAGGAGAGACTCTAAATGAACACCCTAATGCAAACACCAACAACATGGAAATGGGTTTGAATCAAGGACACATGTGATACCCAGTGGAATCATGTGTTGGCTATGGGAGGGGTGTTGGGGGGGAGGAAAGAAAATGATCTTTGTTTCCAATGAATAATGTTTGGAAAATGACCAAATAAAATAATGTTAAAAGGGGAAAAATAATGACATGGAGAGGGAGGAAGAGACAGAGATAGAAACAGGGAGGCAGATAGATATAGGGATATGTATGTGCACAGGTCTATACATACATACATATATATATACATATATAGACCCTCCCCCATATATATAAAGGTAGAGATAGACAATGAGCCAGGATTACAGAGAGTGAAAGAGGGACATAGAGAGAAAGAAACAGAGAGTAAATAAGAGAGACATAGAGAGACATACAGAGATAGAGATACAGAAAGTGAGAGACAAAGAGACAGTTATGCCACCCCCTTGCCTTCTAGGAGCAATGATTGAAGAAAGATTTCTGGAAAAGGGGCTTCTACAGAGGACGTCTAGGACTTACATACATTTGTAGAACTAAATGGTTACTCATTTCATGATTTATATTGAAGAATTTTTAATATTTTTCCTCTGTCTAATAAAATTTCCTTTGTCACATGGTGAACTTCTTGTTCACAATTGGTGAGATGGTCTGGGTATGCTAATATCATACCTATAGCACCCCCCCAATCTTCCCCACCATGTGTGGCCTCAAGAAGTTTACCCCAGGTTCTATGTACTCTGTAGGTCTGCATCCACTCAAAAACCATAGCTTGAGCCCCATCAACATATTTTCTTTTATTAGTCAATATGATGATGTATTTATTTCAAAGTTAAGATATTTAATGAAATGGCATATTAAGAATTGGACAAAAGATTATTTCCCTCATAAATGAGTTATGCTTTCCTACAAATACTCTTTAAAAACCCTTGTCTTATCTTAGAATGAATACTGGGTATTGTTTCCAAGACAGAAGAGGGGTAAGGGCTGGGCAGTGGAGGTTAAATGACTTACCCAGGGTCATACAATGAGGCAGTGTCTGAATCCAGACTTGAACCCAGGACCTTATATCTCTAGGCCTGGCTTTTATCTATTGAGTCACTTAGCTGATCTTCTCCCACCCCAAATACTCCTAAACATCAGTAGGAATACAGGAAACCATCACAAAGGGAATACATGTGAAAGGGAACATATGTATATGTGGCCAGGGCACAAATGTGGACCGAATACTTCTGCCTCCAATGCTGCAAAGCCATTAGTGTTTTCTGGTGATGTCTTCAAGTTATTTCCACTCTCCTTGCCCTTGTTGGCTTTACAATAGTATAATCATTGCTGGGTGGTGTTCAGCTAGACATGTTCTTGAGGAGTTTCTCAGCTTCCAGCTTTTGATATTAGCTAAAATGTTCAACTGAAATGATATTTTCTTGTAGTGCCAGATCATAAACTATACTATAAAGCAGTGGTCATCAAAACAACATCATACTGGCTAAGAGACAGAAAGGAGGATCAGTGGAATAGACTTGGGGTAAGTGACCTCAGCAAGACAGTCTATGATAAACCCAAAGATCCCAGTTTTGGGGACCAAAACCCACTATTTGATAAAAACTGCTGGGAAAATTGGAAGACAGTGTGGGAGAGATTAGGTTTGGATCAACATTTCACACCCTACACCAAGATAAACTCAGAATGGGTGAATAACTTGAATATAAAGAAGGAAACAATAAGTAAACCAGGTGAACACAGAATAGTATGCATGTCAGATCTTTGGGAAAGGAAAGATTTTAAGACAAAGCAAGAGTTAGAAAAAATTACAAAATGCAAAATAAATAATTTTGATTACATTAAATTAAAAAGTTTTTGTACAAACAAAACCAATGCAACCAAAATCAGAAGGGAAGCAACAAATTGGGAAAAAATCTTCATAACAAAAATGTCTGACGAAGGTCAATTTGTACATAATACAAATTTATAAAGAGCTAAATCATTTGAACAAAAAAAATCAAGCCATTCCCCAATAGATAAATGGGCAAGGGACATGAATAGACAATTTTCAGATAAAGAAATCAAAACTATTAATAAGCACATGAAAAAGTGTTATAAATCTCATAATCAGAGAGACGCAAATTAAAACAACTCTGAGGTACCACCTCACACCTAGCAGATTGACTAACTTGACAGCAAAGTAAAGTAATGAATGTAGGAGGGGATGTGGCAAAGTAGGGACATTAATGCACTGCTGATGGAGTTGTGAATTGATCCAACCATTCTGGAGGGCAATTTGGAACTATGACCAAAGGGCGATAAAAGACTATCTGCCTTCTGATCCAGCCATAGCACTGCTGGGTTTGTACCCCAAAGAAATAATAAGGAAAAAGACTTGTACAGGAATATTCATAGCTGCGCTCTTTGTGGTGGCAAAGAATTGGAAAATGAGGGGATGCCCTTCCATTGGGGAATGGATGAACAAATTGTGGTATATGTTGGTGATGGAATACTATTGTGCTCAAAGGAATAATGAACTGGAGGAATTCCATGTGAACTGGAACGACCTTCAAGAAGTAATGCAGAGTGAAAGGAGCAGAACCAGGAGAACATTGTACACTGTGGTACAATCAAATGAAATGGTCTTCTGTATTAGCAGCAATGCAATGATCCAGGACAACTTGGAAGGATTTACAAGAAGGAACAGGATCCACATTCAGCATTTAGAGAAAGAACTGTGGGAGTAGAAACAAAGAAGAAAAGCAGCTGCTTGTTTTTACCCATGTAATTATGTCGATGGGAATATGATTGGGGATGTAGACTCTAAATGACCACCCTTGTGCAAACATCAACAACATGAAAAGTGGTTTTGACCAAGGACGCATGTAAAACCCAGTGGAAATGTGTGTCAGCTACGGGAAGGGGTGGGGAAAGGGAAGGGAAAGAATGTGATTCTTGTAACCAAGGAAAAATGTTCTAAATCGACTAATTAAATAAACTTTAAAAAAAAAAATGAAATGCTATTTCTTCCCCAGAAACTATAGTAGGTTCTACAACCTCTCTTTCAGCTTGGAGCCCACAGGTTTAAGCTTAAGCTCTCTTAGTGGGGTGGAGCCATCAACCCTATCACAACTCAGTTTCAATTCTAGGGGAAAATTTTCAACTTCTCTTCTCTCTTTAAGAAGAGCGAGTTGGGTCATTTTCCAAGTAATAAAGTGTAAATAACTATTTTTTTTTACACCCTTATCCTCCATCTCAGAATGAATACTGTGCATTGGCTCCAAGGCAGAAGAGTGGTAAGGGCTAGGCAATAGGGATTAAGTGACTTGCCCTGGGTTGCACAGCTAGAAAGTGTCTGAAGCCAAATTCAATCCCAGGACCTCTCTTCTCTAGGCCTGGCTCTCAATCCACTGAGCTACCCAGCTACTTCTGCTATGCAATTTTTAAAAGAAATTTTCTCTTTCTGGTCCTTAATGCCCTCTTCTATAAATTATGGGGCTGGTTTCTAGAATCTTTACGATTCCAAACAGCTCTATAGTTCTGTCTGCATCTAAAAATTAAAAAAAATTTCATTTTTAATAATGGACTGAAAACTAATGGTCTCAGAAGACCATGAATCCAGAAAATATAAGAGGTGCCCAGTAGTGGACTAGTAAATTTTTTAAAACTTCAATAATTTATATATTTGTATATTTTGTTGATTGCAATGTAATCAGATTTAGAGTTTCTGCACATAGGAAGTATGACAAAAATTTTTATGAATTAAATTCCATTTTCTTGCCTTATTTCTTTAAAAAAATTTTCTTTTTCAATTAATTTATTTAGTCAAATTAGAACATTATTCCTTGGTTATAATAATCAGATTATTTCCCTCCCTCCCCTCCACCCACCCTTCCTGCAGTTGATACCCAATTTCATTGGGTATTACTTGTGTCCTTGAACAGAACCTATTGGACTAGTAATTTTTAACACTCAACTTCCTGAAAAAAAAGTGCCTTTCCCCCATAACTTTCTTAAGTCTAGACAATCAACAAAATAAAAAATCAAGGCCTGATTTATAGTATTCACTGATTTTCCATGTATCAATCTGGACATTTAGCAATTGGCTCTTTTTAAAAAATCCTTTTATTTCTTAGTAACAACACTAGGATAGAAGCATTGGGTGACTTGCCCAGGGTCACACAGCTAGAACGTGTCTGAGATCAAATTTGAATCCAAGTCAGGAGTCCTTCTGACTCTAGGTCTGGCTCTCTATCAACTGTGTCACCTTACTGTCCCTAAAAGGATTAAAAAAAAAGCTTTCTAAACTCTTGTTCAGTCATGTCAGATTCTTTGTGATCCCATTTGGGGTTTTATTGACAAATATATTGTAGTGGCTTGCCATTTCCTTCTCCAGCTCATTTGACAGATGAGGAAACAGACAAATAGAGTTAAATGACTTGCCCAGTGTTGCAGAGCTAATAATTGTCTGAGGCTGGATTTGAACTTAGGAAGAGTCTTTCTGACTCCAGGCCCAGTGCTCTATGTACTATGGTGACATCTAGCTGCCCCAACAATTGGCTCTTGAAAGCCAGTACAAGTTGGTTCCAACATACTCCTGGAGGACCAGAAATAGAGGAGATGCCTATAACCTTCCTTTCCCTCTCTTTGCCTGCCAAATTCCTTCCAAGAATTTAAAGCCCGACTCAAATGCCTTTTCTTCAAGGAAGATTTTAATTGCATATTCTTGCCATTAATAACCATTTCCCTTTAGACTTCACATAGCATTTATTTGTACCTCTTTGATACACATGCATACACACACACACACACACACACATATAGTTATATATTATAGTTACCTGTGCTGGTATCATCCATTTCCTGTGAGTTTTGGGAGGGCAAGATCCAATCTTACTAAAACTTTGTATCCCTCAGCCCTTGACACTGAGTTTACGTATAGCTGGCATTTATTTATTTATTTATTAAATTTTTATTTCTCCATATTTCCATGACTCATTTGCTTTCCCTCTCCTCTTCCCTCCTCCCTCCAAGAGCCAACAGCAATTCCACTGGGTTGTACAAATGTTGTCACTTGATACCCATTTCCATATTATTCCTTTTTGCTATAGAGTGATTTTTTAAAAGCCTAAACCCCAAATCACATACTCCTATATATGATAAGTGATGTCATATGTTTTGCTTTTGCATTTCTACTTCCACAGTTCTTTCCCTCAATGTGGACAGCATTCTTTTACAGAAGTCCTTCAGGAGTGTCCTGGCTTGTTGCATTGCTACTAGTAGCAAAGTCTGTTATGTTGGCCACAATGTTTTACTTTCTGTGTACAACGTTCTCCTGGTTCTGCTCCTTTCACTCTGCATCAGTTCACTGAGGTTCTCCCAGTTCATATGGAAAACCTCCAGATCATCATTCCTTTGAGCACAATAGTATTCCATCACCAACATATACCACAATTAGTTCAGCCATTCCCCAATCAATGGACACCCCCCTCATTTTCTAATTTTTTGCCACCACAAAGAGTGTGGCAGAACTGATACTTTAAAATGTTTGTCTGAATTGTATTAAACTGTGTTGAAAGAAAAGGGAAAAGAATTGAAATTTGGGGAATGCTACGGAGTACCTTCTTCATAGGTAGCTCATAAGTTGATGAAGCTGAGAGACTAAGCCTAGAGAGATGCTTTAGATGAGAAAGAGAGACAATCACAAGCTGGCACAGCTTACTGGGATGTGACCAGATCATTAAGGATAATAATGATAATAAATCTATTTAACCTTTACAAAGTCTTTTTTCCCCAATCACAGCAGCCTGGTGAGATAGATATTAATTTCTCCCATTTTAAAGATGAGCAGGCTGAGACTCAAAGAGGCCAGTTAAGTGGCAAGCTTATATTTGGACTAAAGTCTTGCTTGAATGTTCCCTCATCTTCCTTGATTAAAGTCTTAGAGAAGAAGACAATCAGAGGGGTAGTCTCACCTGATCCAGGGACCATGGTACCCAGCACTTCAAGGTTCCTTCTAATTCAGGTGTGCCTCTCTGAGCTTAGTGTCTATTCTAACTTGGAATAGGCCAGTGGTGCCAGTCAGAAACAAAAGGAAAGGAAGATGGATGAAAGAACGCTCATTCTGAAGCCACCTGGGGTTTGAAGCCACTCTCTCCCTGCTACTCTCTTGGTAATTAAATCTGTTTGGGGACTCTGTATAAACCAAAGGGTTTCACGTGACTTTCTTTTTATTAAAATCATAATGCCTTACAGGCAATCAGAGCAAAATACATGAAACTCAGCAGTTTTAGCTGCTTATTTATGGTAACATTAAACAGTGGACAGTCTCATTATAGCCTGTAAATAACCAGGGCCATGTCCTTGATGGGTGATATACAGCAGCTTGGTGTGGAGGGGAGGGGCTGTCCTGGCCACCTAAGATTATAAACTACATGAAGAATTATTACTTTATTTTTTTAATTGGTGCTTCACAGACTCCTGGATCAGAAAGAGATTTCAGAGGTCAACTGGTCTAACCTGTAGCTCAGTATAATCCCTTCGGTAACCTCCTGCTGGAGTTTTCATTCAGCTTTAACTTGCCAAGCTGGGGTGATGGGGAACCCCCTTGGTCCCCTTTCTCACTATGGTTTCCTTCCGTATAAAAAAGAAGAGATTAGATTAAATGAGCTCTGAGGTCCCGCCGACACTTACCTTCTTCAGTACTCCTGAGGCCTCTCATGTAGCTTTAAAAACAGGACGTTTTTCCTCATATTGACCCACTACTGGCCTCTGCATTGTTCCTAGTTCTGCCCTCTGGAGCAATTAATAGCAAGTCTTATTCCTGTTCTAGGTGAAAGCTCTACATAGATTTGAAGAACAATTACTGGTTCCCCACCCGCTACACCCCCTTCCAAATCTTCTCTTCTTCAGGAAAAATATACTTAGTTCCTTCACCCTATCATCATGAGCATAGTTTCAATGTCAGTCACTCTTCTCTGAAACTACTTGAACCTGCTCTAACTTGTCAGTGTTCTTCCTAAAGAAGTCTGGGAATGGTGTGGATTCCTATGCTTACTCTCTGCTTTCTGGGCTAGCTTATTCTCTCTCTCTCTCTCTCTCTCTCTCTCTCTCTCTCTCTCTCTCTCTCTCTCTCTCTCTCTCTCTCCCCTCTCTCTTCTCTCTCCCCCCCTTCCCCCTTCCCTCTCCCCACTCTCTCCCCACCCCTTCCTTTCCCTCTTTCTCTCTCTGTCTCTCCCCCTCCACTCCCCACCTCTCTCTCTCTCTCTCAAGCCTACAGAGTAAACCTGGTGTGTGTGAATGTATACATGCCAACTCCTTACCACTATAGCTCTTGAGCCCCCCAAAGCTATGCTTCTAATTTATTCAAAACCAGACACTATGACTTCCTGATTCAAACATAAATATTTGCTAAAATTATAAAGTAATAGAGAACAACTCAGTGGATTGAATTCCAGACCTAGAGATGGGAGGTCCTGGGCTCAAATCTGGCCTCAGACACCTCCCAGCTGTGTGACCCTGGGCAAGTCACTTGACCCCCATTGCCTAGCCCTTACCACTCGTCTGCCTTGGAGCCAATACACTGTACTGATTCTAAGACAGAAGGTAAGTGTTTTATATATACATATATATATACACATACATACATATATATACATACATACATATATATGTATATATACACACATATACATATAGATATATAAGTTATATATCTACATATCTATATCTATAAAGTAATAAACCCAACAATATTTTCCTCAATAGAAGGTCAAAGCAGGACTAACCAAACCCCAGCTACTGAAGAAAAGTTATAAACAAGAGTAATTAAAATAAAATAGTCTAGCCACAAATCTCTCTTTTGACTCTCCCACCAATGGGGAGGCAATGCCATGGAGGACAAAGAACACATTTCTAGAAACTAGATAGTACATAGGTGGGGAGCCCCGTGTACCTGAGACAACCCATAACTCTAGCCTGCAGGGCTTGATGTCTTTGTTACCTTCAGAAACAACCTGTACTGCACAAAGTTACTTTACTTCTTGCTAATCCTCTTCTGGTCCTTGAAATACTGTCAGTGATCACCTCTACTCCTTTTCTGTTGAAGTTTTTGGCCATTAAGCAGAAGTACAAATTAACAATTGAGTTCTTCCCTTTCAAACCAATAATGATAATGAGTGGTGTAAAAGTGGGAAGGAGGAGGCAGAGTTGCACAAAGTCATCAGCCTCCCTCTTTTCCAGAGTCATTGAAGTCCAGTGTCTGGACAAATCAGGATGACTGGCAATGGCCTTGGATGTGGTGGATGACTTTGGTGTCATCAGTGTCTCACCAAGCTCCAGGCACTCCACAGCACCTGCCTCAGCCTTCTTCTTGGCTTTTAGAATGAATTGATGTCATCCATGCATTCCACCAGGGTAGTCGTCACATGTTTGGCATGGACATTCCCTTAATTCACTAATGAGTTTGAAGCCTATCAGTTATCCTCAACCCGGCTTAGTCCATCTGCTGAGATAGTTTTACTGGGATGGGGACATTGGAAGACTACATTTATACAGGAAAACTGCCGAGATATGATAAGGTTATAGGCCCTAGAGGAACTTTAAAAATGGCTCTGCACTCTCTGTCCCCTCTATTATCTCTCCCCTCCTCTGGGGACCCTCTGACTCTTGCATGTCTGTAGGTCAGAGGTGGCAGCATTTAAATGGCTGGTGTAAACCCGGTGAGTAAGGACACTAGAGACCTATATTGGAGACTTGTGGAAGGAAGCAGGATACAGAATCTGCCTGCTTGTCCTAGGGATGATTGAGCTGTCTAGTCAAAGGCCAAAGCCAGCAGCTAGGAGCTGAGAGCACTTAACACAAGGTCCCAAGTGGAGACTTTTGTTTGGTTTGCTAGCCAAGAGAAGGATAAAAGTGAGATGAAATTCTTCTTTCCCGACGACACTGAATGGAGTTGGGACACTTGTGAGCGCTTCCCCAAAACCTACTTTTGGTCAATGTTCTAAATCAGATTCAAATTCTGGAATAAAAAAAGTGAAAGTCGTATACATTATCTAGCACTTTACAAAAAGAAGCTTACCCTACCATGACATGGAAAGAATATTTAGCAAGGATACAGCACTGGGTAGGCTGAGTACAACTTCTTGACTTGGCATTTGCTGTGATAACATGCTCATCTGAAGTGTGGATGTGAGCCCTGATTCCTTGTGTGTTTAATTTTCTACTGGGTTGACAGGAATTTCTCTCAATGGTCCCAGCCTTAGCCCCTCGAACCACTTAAATCTCTAGGTTAGTTACCCTTAATTTTTTCAAATAAAATTTTGATCTCTTTTATAAAGAGAATTTATAAACTTTTATAAAGTTTCTCATAGTATCTCTTTTCCTCTTCTTCCCAGAGAGCTGTCCCATATAACAAATACTATTTTTATTTAAAATTTTTAAAATTTTCTCTTTCTCTCTCTCTCTCAACAATTACATGTAATACATTTCCACATAAGTTTTCTGAAGTTATATGATCCAAATTGTGTTCCTCTCTTCTTTCCTTCCCCCTCCTAGAACTGGCAAGCAACCTGATCTGAGTTATACATATATTATTGTACAAAACATATTTCTATATTATTCATTTAATAAATTATATTTTAAAGAAAAAAATTACATCACAAAAGTATCTTCTCATATCTTTTTTGGGGGCCATTTTTGTTTTTTGTAATTTTGTGACATTAAGGTTTTTTTTTTTAATTTTAAACCCTTATCTTTTGGCTTAGAATTGGTATTGATTCTAAGTTGAAGAGTGGTAAGGCAATTGAGGTTAAGTGACTTACTCATTGACACAGGGCTAGAAAATATCTAAGGCCTGATTTGAACCCTGGTTCTTCCAACTCCAGGCCCTGCCCTCTCACCACTGTGCTACCTAGCTGCCTTTTAACCTTAACTTTTTATTGCTTTGTGCTTTCTTTTTCCATTTATACAATTATACTTCAGAATAAGGAATATTTGAATTCAAATCTGGCTTCAGACACTTACTAAGTATGAATTGGGAAAGTCGCTCAACCTCTGTTTGCTTTAATTTGCTGGAGGTAAAAACAGCAAACCATGCCAGTATTTTTGTCAAGAAAACCACATGGACAGTATTAAGATGTCTACAGAGTCATGAAGAATTGGACACTGCTGAATGTCAACAGCAGGCCATATATATTGTATTCTTGGTGCTGTTTACTTAGCTCTGCACCAGATTGTGCAAATCTTTCCATGCTTTTTAAATTCATTATATTTATAATTGCTTTTAAGAACAGTAATATTCCATTACATTCATGTACCACAATTTGTTTAGCCATTCCTGAATTGATGGGCACCTACTTTGTTTCTAGTTCTTTGTTACTACAAAAAAGTGCTGCTGTAAATATTTTGGTGTATACAGAACCTGGTTTTGGTCACTGACTTCCTTGTCATGTAAACCTAGAAGTGGAATCAGTGGATCAAAGAATATGGACATTTTAATCACTCTCATTGCCTAATTCCAAATTTATTTCTGGAGTGAGTGGACCAGTTCATGGTTCTATCTGCACGTATTGGTGTGCCCATCTTTCCACAACCCTTTCAGTGTTGGCAATTCCAGCCTTTTGTCAGCTTTGCCAATTTGATGGATAGCAGTTAACACCTATGGCTGTTTTGATTGTGTTTCTTTTATTTTTAGTGCTTTGGAAGATTCTTTCATGTAATTGTTAATTCTCCTTTTGAGAACTGTTTATCCAAATTCTTTGATCATTTTCTCAATGGGGTTTTTAATTGTATTATTTTAGCCAATTAGTTAATGCCTGGCTAGTTTAATTTAATACTAACTCCATAAATCAATTTTTGCAGTATCTATATTTACATTACTCATCCCAAACCTGAACGATGACTCCCTCTACAATTTTCTTTCTTCCTGCTTTCCTTCTTTTCTCTCCATGTCTTTCCTTCCTTTCCCTCTATTCTCTTCTTCCTCCTTTCCTTTCCTTTCCTTTCCTTTCCTTTCCTTTCCTTTCCTTTCCTTTCCTTTCCTTTCCTTTCCTTTCCTTTCCTTTCCTTTCCTTTCCTTTCCTTTCCTTTCCTTTCCTTTCCTTTCCTTTCCTTTCCTTTCCTTTCCTTTCCTTTCCTTTCCTTTCCTTTCCTTTCCTTTCCTTTCCTTTCCTTTCCTTTCCTTTCCTTTCCTTTCCTTTCCTTTCCTTTCCTTTCCTTTCCTTTCCTTTCCTTTCCTTTCCCTTTCCTTTCCTTTCCCTTTCCTATTTTTCCTCCCTATACTTGTGTTTTATTTGTATTAGAAATATCTAGTGTGGAAACACTCTCTACTAATATAGACTGGCAACTCATATATAATTTGGATCATAATCAGTTGCCCAAGTCATCTTGAGGTTAAAAGTCTTGTGCATGGTCATAATTAAAAAGTATCACAGGCAGGACTTGAACCCACATATTCCTGATTTGAAGTCTACAACTCCATCTGTCCTCCTTTCCTCCACCCCAGATCATGTTCTTTAGTTGTATTCATGTATGCATGTAGAATCAGTGGGTCAAAGGATATGAACAGACTAGAATGTGTCTTGGTAGATTAAATTCTAAATACTTTGTTAATCTCATAGCTACTCTGAATGCAATTCCTGCTTATGTTTTTTTCCTGATATTTTTGTTCACAGTACACAGAAATTTTGCTGAGGGTAATGATTTGATTAATTTTTTCATTGAATCTCTGGGATTCTCTAAGCATGTTATTATATCATCTGAAAATTGAGGTAATTTTGTTTTCTCTTAGTATTCGTAGAACTTCATAGAATAATCATGAAAATGGCACATTTGCCTTACTCTCGATCTTATTGGAAAGGCTTTTCATCTAAAAATTAATAGATTTTTATTGATATTTTTATCTCATCTAGATTTCCTCCTGTGTTCATTCTTTAATTCCTTCCTGGAGAACCATCTCATATAACAATTATTTAATAAAAAAGCAAGAAAAGGAAAAAATCAGCAAAATGGATCAACAAAATTTTACAAATCTGACATCATATGTGATTTTCTACAACCATGGGAGCCCCTACCTTTGCAAAGGAATGAGAAGTGTCTACTTTCAGCTTTTCATTGGAGCCAAGCTCATTCTTTGTAATTTTGTGCCATTTATTTTCCACTACTCTCCTCCTCCTCCTTTCTGTCTTAGAATTGATTCTAAATATCAGTTCCAAGGTTGAAAAGCAGTAAAGCTTAGGCAATTGTGGCTAAGTGATTTGCCCAGGATCACAATGGTAGGAAGTATCTAAGGACAGATTTGAAGCCAGAACTTCCTATCTTGAGGCCTGGTGCTCTATCCTCTGAGCCACCTAGCTGCCCCTCCACTAATTCTTCTATATCTTAAATGATGCCAGTTCTTAGTTTTAGATAGATACTGGGTAATTTCAAGGAAGAGTATTCAATCCCTTGCTTTTTAGGATTTTTAGCATAAGTTAGTTTTATTTTGTATTACTACATGACTTACTAGCTATATGACCCTTGGCAAGTCACTTAACCCTGTTTGCCTCAGTTTCCTCATCTGCAAAATGAACTGGAGAAGGAAATGGTAAACTACTCTGGTATCTGCCAAGAAAACCCCAAATGGAGTCACACAGAGTCCAGAATGACCAAAAAAAAACCCCAACTGAACAAAAGAACTTGGCCAGTTTGGTGGAGTAGTGGAGAAAATGCTTGATTTAGAGTCAGGAATTCTTCAATTTGAACTCTGTCACAGATTCTTACTATATCAACCTGGGTAAGTCACCTAACCTCACCCTACCTCAGTTTCCTCATTTATAAAAAAAGAGATGATAATGCTATCTTAAGAATTAAATGAGAAGGAGGCAGCAGGGTAGCTCAGTAGATTGAGAGCTAGGCCTGGAGATGGGAGGTCCTAGGTTCAAATCTGGCCTCAGACACTTCCCAGCTGTGTGACCCTGGGCAAGTCACTTGACCCCCATTGTCTAGTCCTTACCACTCTTCTGCCTTGGAGTCAATATAGTATTGACTCCAAGATAGAAGGTTAGGGTTAAAAAAATAAAAAAAGAATTAAATGAAAAAATAAATGTAAATAATTTTGTAAAACTGAAAGCACTCCATCGGTGTTTTAAATATTATTTCATAACCTTGGTTAAATCATCAAACCTCTGCAGTAAGTTTCCTCATAAGTAAAAGAATGAAGTTGATTAGACCAGGGCTTCTTAATCTTTTAATGTCCTTCAGCCCTTTTGGCAATCTGATTAAACCTATGGACCTCTTTTCAGAACATAATGGTTTTCTTTAAAGAATTCATAATTGAAGGAAATGCTACATTTCAATTAGAGACTAATGAAAATGAAGAGATAACTTTTTCCCAGTCATGCATGAACTTCTTGAAATCTCTTCACATTAATAACCCTCTGGATTGGATGATCTCTAAGATCCTCTTTAGACCTAAATATATGATCCTATGTAAATCCTTTATTTTTCACAGATGAGGAAAGTAATACCCAGAGTGGAACCAATGCCTTGTCTAAAGTCAAATCACTAAATGGTACAGCAAGAATCCAAGTCATGTTACTTTCAGGTCTGTGCTATTTTCATTTATTTATTTCTATTTTACAAAAATCAATTATATTTATTCATATACCAGAAAGAAAAATTCTTGTTCCCTGGGATGGTCAGAGAATGTTTCCTGGAAGAAGTAGAGCCAGAATTGGTCTTTGAAAGGTAGTTTAGAAAGACAGAATAGGCTGAAGAGTATACCAAATACGGGGAAAAAAACAAAACTAAATGAAACTAAAACAAATGAACAAACCCCAAAAATATAGCTTTGGAGGCAAGTATAAGTATTCTATAGGTAGGGGGATCAATGGAGACAATAGCTGTCTGAAGCAATGGGCCCCAAGTGACATCTTCCTCCCTACCTTCCACAGTGGGGCATTTCACAGCAACCTGGAATTGGTAAATAATAGAATGATAAAAGCCAAATGTGATTTAGAACATATAGAAGATGAATTTACAAAGAACAGATTTTTCTAACTAAGGTAACTTCTGGCCTTTGACTAGAGACTTGGGAAACATGAACTCAACATTGTCTCTGACAGCTGTGAGACCTTGTACAGGTTACTATGAGCCTCAGTTTCCCCATTTGGTAAAATTAAGATAATGATCATTTCACTATTGATCTAGAAGAGTTATTGTGAGATAAACCCTATGGTAATTATAAAACTATAAAAACATGACTGTCATGATGGTTTGGCCAAAGATAGCGTTGGGTGATTTAAACACAAATAGTAATAATAATAATTAATATTTATGTGATACTTCTTATGTTTTAGACACTATACTAAGGGCTTTATAATTATTTCATTTGATCCTCACAACAACCTTGCAAGGTAAATGCTATTATTAGCTCCATTTTACAGATGAGGAAACTGTAGCAAAATGGTTGAGTGAATTGCTCAGGGATACACAAATAGTTAAGTGTCTGAGGTGCTGGATTTGAATTTGGGTCTTTCTGACTACAGGTCCAGAGTTCTATCCACCAAGTAATCTAGAAAGACTGCAATTCAAGAATACTGTAAAGACCACATTGTATTAATTGACATGGTAAATTTGTACATACCAGAGATCTTAGGATGAGAAATTTCATTACAAAGTAAAATGGTAATATCTGCTGGCAATTTGTATTTAAAGTTTTTCCTACAGATGGGAGAAATTATAGCAACATTATAAAATATTTTAAAATTTATTTTTAACAGTTCTTAAGTCAATTGATGGTACGTCTAGTCCTTGTCACAACTCTGCTTAAAGGAAACTCTCTATTGATCAGTGAACTCACTCATTCTGTCCCTTCACTTATTATTGTCACAACAAGGGAGGAATGAAGAGAGCAGCAAGGTCACTAATACCATTGGTCTTGCTGAGGGCACAGGTATGTTTTCCGTGCTGGGGCTGTTCAGTCATTCGGTCACATCCAACCCTTCATGACTCTATGAATTGTACTGTCCATGGGATTTTCTTGGCAAAGGGAGTAGATTCATTGGCCATTTCCTTTACTAATGGATTAAGGCAAATGATTTAAATCACTTGCCTAGGGTTAAATATCTAGCAGTTAGTCTGAGGCTGAATTTGAACTCAAGTCTTCCTAACTCCACACCCAGTGCTCTCTCTATCGAGTCAGCTCATTTCTCCATACTAAGGCTACTTTTAACTAAAAGATAGGAGCAGAGACAGAAGCAGTGCTCTTTGCTGATGTTTGTGAGGCTAGCTTTTGCTCCTCATGTTCTAGACCTCTGGGCTAGAATTTGGCTCTGGGGGGGTCTAGTGTTCCTGGGTGTTTTTCTTTTCAGTTTTTATGCACTTTTATGCTCATTTGTATTATTTCAGAGGACAGCAGTGTGGTCTTGGAAAAGGCAATAAATAATAATAATGGTAATAATTCTCTGATATAAGAAAATTCAGAAAAACTTGGAAAGACTTCCATGAACTGAAACAAAGTGAAGTGAGCAGAACCAGAAGAACATTGTACATAGTAACAGCAATATTTTTTGATGAACAACTATGAATGACCTAGCTATTCCCAGCAATATGATGAAGCAAGATGATCCCAGACTCATGATGAAAAATACCATCCACCTTCAGAGAAAGAACTGATGAGGTCCAAATGCAGACTAAAACATCCTATATTCCAGTTTCCTTTTTTCTTTTTCTGTTTGAGATCTCTTCCACAAAATGACAAACATGGGAAAATGTTTTACATACTTGCACATGTAAAATCTATATCAAATGGAATACTGTCTCAGGGAGGGGGGAGGAGGAGGAGGGTGGGCAGGGAGGGAGTGAATTTGGAACTCAAAATTTTTTAAATGCCTATTGTTAAAAAGCGTTTTTATATGTAATTGGGTGAAAATAAAATATTATCCAAGAAAAAAGAAAGACAAAAGAGAAGTTTGCATTATATATTAGAGTCAATAGCAAGCCAATGGAATTGGTCAAGTCAGGGAGTCAGGTCTATGTTTTAAGGACAACATTGGCATCTGTATGTAGGATGGATTAGATTAGGGAGAAAGTCAAGATGAGGAAAGCAGTTAAGACTGCAATTATCTAATGGAGAGGTGATGAGGGCTTCAACTAAAATGTTAGCTATGTATATGATAAGAAGGGACAGATATGAGAGACTGTGAAGGAAGAACTAGGATTATTTCACATCTGATCTAAAATGTGGGGTGAGAGATTACTAAATAATTACTTTATTGATAAAGAAGGCTCCTTTAGGATTGTTTTTCTATGGTTTCTGATGGCAATCACCTTTTCGTGAAATGAAATTATAAATTTGTTCCTACAGCAACAAAAAATAATAACTACCAATAAGTATAGTCAGAATTTCCATATCCTGTTAAGATGTGCAAGACACTTTATAAATATCATCTCATTAAGACGAGATAAATTTTCACAATCCTGTAGGGTAGATGCCATTATTGTTCACATTTTACAGATGAGGAGACAGAAGCTGAGAGAAGTTAAGTCCAGGTACACACAGCTAATAAGTATCTAAGATGAATTTGAATTTTGTGCAAATCCAGGGCACTAATAATTATGCCTGGCCTCAGACACTTCCTACCTGTGTGACCCTGAGCAAGTCACTTAACCCCCATTGCCTAGCCCTTATCCCTCTTCTCCCTTGGAACTGATAATAGTATTGATTCTAAGACAGAAGGTAAGGTTTAAAAAAACCAAACAATTATACTACCTAAAACAGAGGACCTGCATTAAAATGTCAGTACTCTGACTCATTGTCTATGTAACTTTGTGGTACTAAGATGCTTTTCTTTACATTTTACATTGGTATTTTCTATAGAAGCCACTAAAGATGATTTCTTCAGTAGACATGTCGACTTTCATCTGTATAAATATGGCCAGGGGTATCCCTTGTTTGCTTGACTAGAGGACCTCTCATGGAGTTAGGCATATTCTCTGGTGCCTTTCTGAGGGATGTGGACCATGCTGAGATGGCATAAAGAACTCCTGATTGGTCCCCTGTCACCTGAGATGTGTACCATGAGATTGATTACTGAGCCTCTGAGCATGGACGGGCCAGGGCAGATGGAGAGCTAGTGTGGAAGCACCCCACTGCTGTCTAACCTATAAGAGGAGTTAAGGAAATAGATTTACTCTTCTCTTTTGGGATGCCTTTAGAGCAATTTCTGTCTCTTGAACTTTCAGGAAGAGAGCAAAGAGAGGGTTGATATCTGCCCTGAAAACTTTCCCCCTCATATCCTAAGGGAAATCCTGCAGGACAAACACAGGATAGTAGGATGC
The DNA here is from genome assembly GCF_027887165.1 of Monodelphis domestica. Taxonomy (NCBI): domain Eukaryota; kingdom Metazoa; phylum Chordata; class Mammalia; order Didelphimorphia; family Didelphidae; genus Monodelphis; species Monodelphis domestica. The sequence continues at coordinate 316,264,519 of NC_077227.1, forward strand.
ATCCTTGCCTAGGCAAGTCAGAGCTCCTAGGTGCCTTTTTTTCCTATCATTTTGTTTCCTTCCTTGCTCCATGAGGACATGCCCTAGTCCAAAAAATCAGGGATTCCCCTGATTCCCCTCTCTACATGGATATTCATAAATAGTTGATTGACGTTGATTTTTCAGGCTATTTTTGGGAAAGTCAGAGGAGGAAAAAGAGAGGGGATATACAATTTCTTTTCTTGACTGACTTTGATTTATTCATTCACCCAAAAAGCACCTATTAAAAGCCTACTATGTATCGGGTTCTGTGCTAGGCTTTGGGGACACAAAGACAGAACTGAACACTTGACCTTGGGGAGATTATATTCTTTTGGATTCTAGGCAGCCCTAGCTTTGTACTCTGAGGAAGGAAGGCCATGATTTGGTTTTTTTTTTAGCATTTTCTTTTAAAATAAGTTTATTGCTACGTTTTTTCCTTACATCACCTTCATTTTCCAATATACTAGACCAACTCAGAGATTCATCCCTTGTAACAAAGGATAAAAAGGAGGGAAAAAAGCAGTTCAGCAAAACGATTGTGTCAACTGAGTCTGACAGTATATTCAGTCTCCTCCTCCCCACACACATCTCTGCAAAGAAGAGAAAGAAGCATTCTCATTGCTCTTCTTTAGAGTCCTGCTTAGACACTATAATTACAAATTTTTATTTTTTTTCCTGTTCTTTCTATTTAAACGGAAGTTATTCTGTTTATATGTTCCCTTGTTCTCTGGGTCAAAGGATATGAATATATTGGATACTCCTTACTATAATTCCAAATTACTTTCTAGAATGATTATACTTGGATCTGTGATTTTATTGGTAAGAAGGACTTGTGTTGATGAGCCTGATAATTCATTGATTAATTCATAGTCTTAGAGGTATGACTTACCCAAGATCACACTCCCACTAGATATTGGAGGCGCCTTAGTTGTATGATCTCCAAGGATGGCTCCCTATTTTCTATCCCAGGCTGCCCCTTTAGCATTGTACAAAATGTAGTCCCAAGAATTATTTGCTTAATTAAAATTTTTTTAAAACCTGTTTGTTTGTTTTCTTTGTTTGGGAGGCACCCTCTAAGTCATCCCTGTATTCCAGGACAGTTGGAGGTGAAATTGCAGTCCATCAGAGAAAAGCACTCAAAACATATCCTGTTCTGGCTAGATTTCCTCTATTATTTGCAGCTTCAAATGGCAGCAATTGGGGACAGATCCCTCTTCCATCTGGAAACCAAGCTGGGTCTCTGTAGGCCCTTGCAGCGAGGTGGGTACCTCAGCCCCTGGGTGTTAAGCAGCCTCTGAAAAAGTCAGAATAAATTAGCATGCTAACGAATGTGGGAACGCACAGGGAGCCATCTGGAACTGGGCATGTCATCATTGGAAAAGCCAAGTTGTGTTTCAGAGTGGTGGTTAACATCTCAGATAAAACCTTCACCTCACCCATGCAGGGCAGTAACAATTTGGAGGCTCTGTGGTACACCGCTGCTATGCCAGCTTGGTACTGGGTTAAGACTGTGTGGAATGATAGGATTTAGAAAAGAAGGGGTTCACAGAGATCACAGAGTCAAAAACCTGAACATAATTCTCTAAATGAAGTCATAAAATAAAGAAAATTTAGAGTTAGTCCAACTCCCTCATTTTATAGATGAGGAAAGCTGAGGCCTAGAGAGGATAAGTGATTTATCCAAGGTCATTCAGTGCTAGGATTATGCAGCTGAGTCTGCTGATTTCTGTGTTTTCTTCTAGATTATACTATGCCAAGAGGCCTAGATTAAAATTCCAGTATTATGCACTTATTAGGCCTAGAATCTTACTTTAAAAAAAATTTTAAAATCCTTACCTTCTGTCTTAGAATCAATACTGTGTATTGGCTCCAAGGTGGAAGAGTGGTAAGGGCGAGGCAATAGGGGTTAAGTGACTTGCCCAGGGTCACACAGCTGAGAAGTGTCCGTCCAGATTTGAACCTAGGACCTCCCATCTATAGGTCTGGCTCTTAATCCACTGAGCTACCCAGCTTCTGTTGATTAATTTTCTTCTTCAGTCCTCACTTTCTTCATCTTTTTTGTTTTTGTTGTTCAATCATTCAGTTGTGCTGGACTCTTCATGACCCCATGGGCAATAGTTATCTGTGGTGTTTTCTTGGCAAGGATACTGGAGCTATTTGCCATTTCCTTCTCCAATGGATCCAATGGGTCTGTAAAAAGTCTAGCTCAATTCCTGTGATCCTATGACCCGTGACCTCAAGTGGAGAACTCTGTTTGAGTTGAGAGAGTCTACCATTGACAAATTGGAGAGTATCAAGAATGGGGTGAACAAGATGGTGGAAGGACTCAAGGTATGTGCTATATATAACATAGCATATATATTATATATTATATACTATATTATATTTAAAATTCTACCTCTGTCATTCTGACTGGATAAACACAGGCAAAGACTAGCTGAAGGAATGAGGAGTATATATAACAGCTGGATGGCTCAGTAGATAAAGCATTGGGCTGGAAGTAGGGAAGACCCTAATTGAATTGAAATTCTGGCCTCAGACACTAGTTGCATGATTCTGGATGAGCCATTTAACCTCTATTTGACTCAGTTTCCTCATCTGTAAAATGTGAATAATAACAGTACTTACCTTCTGGGATTGTTGTCAGGATAAAATAAGATAGTAATTGTAAAGTGCTTAGCACTGTGCTTGGTACATAGTAAGCACTATATAAATGTTAATTATTATTAGAAGAGGCAGCTAGGTAGCTTATTGAATTGAGCACTGGACTTGGAGTCAGGAAGACCTGAGTTAAAATCTGACCTCAGACACTAGCTATGTGATCTTGGGCAAGTCATTTAACTCTGTTTGCCTCAGTTTCTTCATCTGTAAAATGAACTGGAGAAGGACATAGCAAACCACTCCAGAGGCTTTGCCAGAAAAATCCCAAATGGACTCGTGAAGAGTCAGACATGACTGAAAAGACTGCAACATTATTAGAATATGTAAGAGAAAATAAGAGATATCTACTGGTAATTGAAAGATTATCATGGGAAAGAGGAATTAAATTTATTTTGCTTGGTTCTAGAGGACAGAACTACAATCAATGGGAGGAAATGACAGAAAGTCAGTTTTTAGCTCTGTGTCAGCAAAAGCTTAGTGATAATTAGAACTATCCAAAAAACAAAGTGGATACCAAATCTCAGGAGTTCCCATCTCTGATGCTTACTGACTATGTGACAGTGGCAAATCCACTTTGAAACCCATTTCTTTTTCTGTAAAATATATAAAATAAAATTTATGACAATAACTACCCTGCTGTCTTCACAGGAAAAGAAAATAAGCTAATCCCACAATGCTGATGCTGTTGAGAGGTCTCATATTCAGAAATAGATTGAACTAAGTATTCCTTGAGAATCTTTTCAGCTCTGAGATTCTGTGATTGGATGTTTCCAAGTTAGGGGGAAGGCAGACATAAGGAAACACTTAAAAATAAAGCTTCTGTGGGGAGGGAAGAGGAGGGTTGCTGGATGGCTCAGGAGACTGAGAACCAGGTAAAGCCTTTGAGAGATGGGAGGTCCTGGGTTCAAATCAGATACTTCCTAGCTGTGTGACCCTGGGCAAGTCATTTAATCCTCATTGTCTAGCCTTTACAGATCTTTTGCCTTGGAACCAATACACAGTATTGATTCTAAGATGAAAGGTAAGGGTTTAAAAGAAAAAAAAGAGCAAACAAATAGAAATTACTGAAGTTTGGGTAAATGTGATTGTTTCAGGGTTGGAATGAGCTACATGGATCATATTTAGTAACTCTTGATCATAAGAAATTTGTGAACTTCTTTTCTCATTGATGTCACTCTACCTTCTGAAAAGAGACATTTGGTCTTTCAATCAGCTGGTGTAGTCAAAAAACAAACAACAACCAAAAAAAAACCAACAATCAAATAGTATATCAGCATCTGGCTGACCAAGGCCACTGAGTGTATAGTAAACAAAAGTGAGAATTAGTGCTCTCCTCTTCATTGGTCTACTTATTAGAGGTGTTGAAGAGAAAATTCAAATTCAGTTAGATGTTGGACTAGAAGATCTCTGAGGTCTTTTCCACTTCTGAGGCTCTGCAATTCTGACATTTTGTTGTTGTCTTGCTTCGTTTTTCTCCTTGGGACACAGCTCCATCCTTGAGGGAAGACAGGAAAGGTATAACTAGAAAATATATTGCAATTATTAAGAAAACTTGACCCTCACGTGTCTATTCTGTGCCTTCAACTTTCTCATCCTACAAATGTCACCTTGGACACTTTCTATGACTTAGTGTTCCCCCAATAAGAGAGATCATTCAATCAATCAGTATTTATTAAGCATCTATTATGTGCTAGGCACTGAGGTTGCAAAGACAGAAATGAAGATATATTTATTTCTATCTACATTTATCTATATCTATATCTATATCTATATATCTATATCTATATCTATATCTATATATCTACATTTATCTACCTCTTTCTGTCTGTCTGTCTGTCTGTCTGTCTCTCTCTCTCTCTCTCTCTCTCTCTGTCTCCCTCCCTCCCTCCCTCCTTCCCTCGTTCTCTCCTCTCTCCCTCTCCCTATTGATCTAGAATGCTAAAGAGGCAAAGTTTCATGGAAGAGGTAGCACCCAAGTTGGGCCTGGAGGAATAGGCAGTAATTGGGCAAGACGAGTTCAGGGAAAGAAAGACTGCCATTTGGGAATGGCCTGACTGACTGGGAAATGGTTTGACTTAGATGTAACCTATATAAATGGATTTTGAGGGAGATGAGGTTGGAAAAGTAGGAAGGAGATAGATAGTAGAGGTTCTTCAATGTCAGGTTCAGGAATTTGGACTTGTTTCAGTTGGCAACATAGGGTAGACAAAGAAAATATTTGTTTCAATTGGGAGTAGTCTTGCAGGGAAGTTTCAATATACTTTTCTTCTATCTTTCCCCCTTTTACTAGAATTATAATAATTTCCATATCTATAGTGTGTTAAGGTTTGCAAAGCACTTTTCTGACAATAACTGTATGAGGTCATTAGTAAAATCATTACTATCCCTATTTTACAAATAAAGAAACTGAGGCTTAAAGAATTTAGGTGACTTGCCCACAGATAGCCATGTACTTAGCAAGTATCAGAACATGGCTTCAAACCGGAGTCTCCCAGTTTCCAGTCCAGCACTCTTGCCACTTTCTCGAGTTACAAATGAACATCAGATTCTATCACATACTGGGGGCACTGGGTGTGGAGAAAAAATGACTTTAGAATCTGAACACAAACTGTCCATGCTGGACAATGACTTGGAGACCGTCTCAACCAACATCCTTAATCTACAGAGGCAAAAAGAACAAAAGTTTTTTTTTTCCAGGTCACACAATTGGCAATTAATTGATTCTCAGATTCAGGTATCTGGCTCCCAATCCAGCAATTTTTCTTCTATAGCAGGTACCACACTGGCATTGGGTTCTAATTCTAACAATCTATCAGCCATTTTCTGTATGACCTTGGACAAGTTGGTCCCCTCTCAGGACTTTAGTTTCCACATCTGTAAAATGATCCTTCACAGGATCGTCCTGAGAGTTGAATGAGAGAATACACGTAAAGCACTATGTGACTGGTAAATTCTAAATAGGGATGTGAATAATTGTAATAATCCCTCCATGCTTAAATGGCCTATGTGGGTACTCCAAACGGGCACAAATCCCTTATCTCTATGATCTCAAAGTCCTTAATAAAGGGCCTTTCCAAGTTGCTATGGTCAAGTACTCCATCACCTTTGATCACCCTGGAGATGAGTCTCTCTGAACCAGCTCAGCTAGTCTTTGGAAGACAAACATTGTCCGTCACACTCAAGTGTGGAAAGACTTGTCTTCAGGCATATTGTTCCCTGTGAGCAGTGTGCAAAAAGCGATGGCCTTGATGAATTTGTGTCTCATTACTGTCAGTCCTAGGGTCCTGATGTGGGTGGTTAAAAGGTCTTCCTAAGAGCTATCGAGTCATAGTTTCATTTTTTGAATATCCATGTTACTTCAAGGAAGTCCTGCTTCTCTCTTTCCTTTTGAACTTCTTTCAGTCCTGTGAATTCTACAAAATGTGTCAATGACTTTTTCTTTCTTTTCTTTTTTGCAACATTGTTACTACTTCCCCCTCTCTAACATGTCCCATCCCCCCAAAGCACAGCTTTGTATCAAACAGTCAAACAAATTCATACACATTTGTCATGCTAAAAGGTGTATATCTTGTTTTGCTTCTTGATAGCATTCCTTCTTTGCCAGGAGATGGGTGGCATTGATTAATCTCCTAAAGTGTTTCTAAATTGCTTTTCTTTACAAGGTTGTTACTGCTTGAATTGTTCTTTTGGTTTTATTCACTTTCTTCTTCTTAACTTCATGTAAGTCTTCCTAGTTTTCTTTAAAACCACCCCATTACTCATTTCTCTAATCAAGAATTATTTAGAGAATTTTTTCATATGTTTATACATGGCTTTGATTCCTTCATACAAAAACTGATTGTATCTTTGGACCATTTATCAATTGGGGAATGGCTCCCAATCTTAATATTTGACAAAGTTCTCCATATATTTTAAATATGGGAGTCAGGCCTAGAGATGGGAGGTCCTAGGTTCAAATCTGGCCTCAGACACTTCCCAGCTGTGTGACCCTGGGCAAGTCACTTGACCCCCATTGCCTAGCCCTTACCACTCTTCTGCCTTGGAGCCAATACACAGTATTGATTCCAAGATGGAAGGTAAGAGTTTTAAAAAAATATGGGACCTCTATCTGAGAAACTTTATGAACCGCCCTCCTCCCCCAACTTACTGCTTTCCTGGTAATTTTGGTTACACTAATTTTATTTGTAAAAACTTTTTTAACTTAATGTATTCAAAATTATTCTTTTACATCTCACAATGCTTCCAATCTCTTGTTTATGAATAGGTATCCCTTTTGTTTCTAGTCAGTCATTCACTATATCCCAGACTGTTGCCAGCCATCCTGACTTTTGTTTTGCCATTGAACTTTGATGATTCTGGATCATTCTGGAATTCATAGATCCCACCAATAGTGCACTATGTGCTTGTTTTCCTGTAGCCCACCAACATTTATCATTTTTTTACTTTTTTGTCATCTTTGTCAGTTTTACAGTTGTGAGGTGGAATCTCAGAGATGTTCTAATTGCATTTCTCTAATTATTAGTGATTTAAAGTATTTTATATGATTGTTGATAACTTAAATTTCTTCCGTTGAAAAGTTTATGTTCATATCCTTCAGTCATTTTCCAGTTGGGAAATAACTATTCTCCTAAATTTTGTCTCATATATGTGTGTGAGTACTGACCACTCTACCCTCTGTTGCCTAAAGTCAGTTAGGGTTAGATTTAATTCCTCATACCAGGTTCTCTATTATATTTAAGGGGTGTGGGTGGGGAATGTCTAGGCTCTCTGCAAATGATTCCAGCCTCAACCTATTCTGGTTGTAGGAGTGGATCCCCACATCCCAGTTCCATTGAGCCACTAACGAAAACATTAGGTTTTACAAAGAAATATTTTCTTCAAAAGGCATCATCACAAATTCACAAATTTTCTCCTACAACATATGGGAGGTCTAATCTTCTGACCTTCTCCCGATACTACCTCAATCTCTTGTTAGATATTAGTTTCACAGCTTAGCTGGGTTCCTATCTAGTGCAGTTCCAATCTCAAGTGCAGAACTCCTCATTAGCTCTAGTTGCAGACACCCTGACTTCTCCAAGCTTTCTTGTGGCCTGGCTGGCTGCAGCACCCACATGGAATTCTGGCCTCGAGGTTGTCATAGCTCAGACTCCCAGATCAGGTAGGGGGATCACTCCTGGCACCTAAAAATGAGGAAAAATGAAACAGAACAAGGCAGACATCCCAGCCCTTTGGAAATGCGATAAAGGAGGGAACAAGAAAGGAAGTCATTCCCTTCTCATGAATGGGGCTCTTCATCCTCTGGATACAATAGGAAGGAAGGCATAGGAAGGAACCTGATTAAAAAAGAAACTGTTTCAATCTGAACAGTTTAAAAGATGCAGCCGAGGGGTTAGCTAGGTAGAATATGGATAGAGCACCAGTCCTGGAGTCAGGGGGACCTGGATTCAAATTTGACCTTGAATACTTCCTAGTTGTGTGACCCTGGCCGAGTCACTTAACCCCAATTTTCTAGCCTTGGCTGCTCTTCTGCCTTTAAATTACAAAAATAATGCTTTAATAAAAAAATGCAGCCTGTTCTGCCTATGAAACCAATCAAAGGAGGTTATAACTATCCACATGGTAGGTAGAGGACATAGGGAGTCCCCATGTTAGATACTCTGGTATGACCAGACAAGCTTCCTTGAATATAGCTTAGAAATGAGACCTTTCAAAGATTTTTCTTTCCCAGCCTTTCTTTTCCTCTTAAAATTTAACTATATTGCTTTTGTTTATGCAAATCTCTTCAATTCTATTCAATAAAAATTATCTTTTTTATCCTCTGAGATCCTCTCTATCCCTTATCAGATCATGAACTCCTCCCAGATACAGAGCTACAATAAAGTTAGATTAAATGACCTCTATATCTATCTGTACCTTTCATTTTCTCTGTGGTATCTGGATTAAAAGATCATAGGATCGAAGATTGAGAGCTTAAAGGAATCTTAAAACCTATTGAATCCAACCCTTTCATTTCACAAATGAGAAAACTGAGGCACAGAAATTTTAAGTATCAAATAGCTGATAAATTTCTGGGGCCCTAAAACCATGCTTATGCTCTGACTCAGTAATATGATTGTTAGGTCTGTATCTCAGAAAGATCAAAGAAAAAGGAAAAAGGCCTATATATGGTAAAAATATTTATAACAACTTTTTTGTGTGTGTTGGCAAAGAATTAGAAAATAAGGGGATACCTTTCAGTTGGGGAATAGCTGACGTTGTGATATATGATGGCGATGGAATACTCTTTTGCTGTAATAAATGATTTCTGGAAAACCTGGAAAGACTTATATGAAGTGATGCAAAGTGAAGTGAGTAGAACCAGAAGAACATGTATAGAGTAACAGCAATATTGTATGATGTTCAACTCTAAATGATTCAGCTATTCTCAGCCATACAAATATCCAAGACAATCCCAAAGGATTTTATGATGCAAAGAACTGATGCAATCTGAATGCAAATTGAAGCACACTTTCTTATTGATTTTTCTTTCTTTTCTTTTCTTTTTTTGATTTGTTTTCTTTTACAACTTGACTATTATGGAAACATGTTTTTCATGACTGCACATGTATAATCTACATCAAATTGCTTATTGTGTCATGGGGGAAGTAGAAAGGGAGGGAGAGAATTTGGAACTCAAACTTTTAAAAAATGAATCTTCAAAATTGTTCTTATGTATAATTAAAGAAGAAAATCAATCAACAATACAAAAGAAGTTACATGCCTTGAAAATAGGAATTAGGTTTTTTGTTTACTTATTTCTTTTTTATTATTTTGTGTGTCCCAAATAGTGCAGTGCTTGGCTTATAGCATATGTTCAATTAATGTCTGTGGCCTGACTGATGAAACCAGGTCTTCCTTAGATTCAGTCTGTGTGTTGCTCATCTATATAATTTTCTTTCTTTACCTCTATTTTCAGTTTAGTTTTCTTGATAAAAGTTATGAGTGTAATCTATGTAGGATATAGCATCCCCCTCCTCATTTGATCACTGTGATCCAAACAAATATATTTTTTATTTATCTGTGACATCTCATCTTTTTTATTTAAATATTGAATTGCTTATTTTAAAATTTATATTTATTTATTTTTTAAAATTTCCCATGGTTACATGTCTCTTGTTTTCTCACTCCCCACTTCTTTTCCCCCTCACTGGGTTATACATATATTATTACTCAAATCCTATTTTTATATTATTCATTTTGTAAAAGAGTACTCTTAAAACCCAAACTGCAAATCATAGAACCATATAAACAAGTGATAAATCATATATTTTCTTCTGGATTTCTACTCCTATAGTTCTCCAGATGTGGATAGCATTCTTTCTCATAAGTCCTGAGGGAGCCCCAAGCAGGAAGCTACTCAGTACAACACGTATCACTGTAGAACATCTGGCCAACAGATCCCTGTCAGGGAACATGAACGTGTCAACACCCAACATGTAGATTCCAGGAGAAACTAGTACCGACACCCAAAACATAGATTCCAAGAGAACTTATGGGCCATGTATGGTGGCTAGTGATATGCTGACAGGCATCGAGTATAAAAGACTCTGCACTCACAACTGTAGGCAGAACTCTTGTGCTGAGCTTCCCCTGGTGCGTACCAGAATAAAGGACCCTTCTGCTTGATTGCATTGTCTGTGGGTCTTTCCTTGGTGGTGGGTGACGTACTGGACCCTAACAGTCCTTCAGCATTGTCTTGGATTGTTGCATTGCTTTTTAGTAGTAGTCAATCACATTTGATTGTCCTACAATGTTTCAGTTACTGTGTATAACATTTTTCTGGTTCTGTTTCATGAACTCTGCATCAGTTCAAGAAGGTCTTTCCAGTTTTACTGAAATCATCTTGTTCATCATTCCTTAGAACAATAGTATTCCATCACCATCATATGCCACAATTTGTTCATCCATTCCCCAATTGAGGGAAATTGCCACCACAAAAAGCACGGGTATAAATATTTTTGTACAAATAGAACCTTTCTCATATGCCAGCCAATGTGAAGTAAGCCCAGGTCTTCCTCCTTCCTTCCTTTGTAAAGATTAGCTTTTCCTTGATGGAGATAAAACTATCCCCAGAACCTGGTTGAATTTGGCTTCCCCAATTCCTGGTTACCTAAAGAATGAAAAATCCAAACCATGGACTGTCAGGGTCCCTCCAAAACTTGGTGGATTTCAGGAGGCCACTTGAATGACCATATCCTGCCCTGATTACCAGACATATTTCTAGATGGAGATGAGTGGTAGAGATGAGGGGTGGAGGGTAATATGTGTTCAGAGAAAGCAAATGTTCCTATAACCTTATTGCATATCTTTGTTTTGTTAAGGCAAAGTAAAACCATTTTTGGTAACTGTTCAGTGACTTGTCAGTACCTCATTTCATTCTGACCTTGAACAAAAAATTAATAGATTGATGCTTTCGAGATACCTCTGACACTATTTGTTATATTTGAGCTCGGCAATGTTTTTCTAAACTATGGTTTATAGAACTAAACCTACCCAGGTGCATTCTGACCAGGGTACAAGAGAAACTGTCTTCTAACATATTTTGGATCCTCTCTCATTGTCCTAAATTTACATTACATTGTTTGATTACCTAGGGTTACATTCACTTTATGGGTTGCTACGTCTCTCTTGGGATGTGTGGAGTGTGCAGGGAGGACTAGCCCCTCTGGTGTGAGGACTTTGCAAAGTCTTTTTCAGGGTTTTTCATCCACCATTGGCGTCTACCTATCATCCAACTCTCACCTGTGGCTCCAAGAAGTTGTAGCATGCAGAGAGGTCAGCAAAACCTGGTCAAGGGTAACTGATAGTGCTCAAACCTGTTGGTAAGTTAGAGGGATGTCTACCCAAGCATATGAAGATTTTCTTCAGGGGAATAGGTGCATAGAGCAATTTGTTCCAATAGCCATTAAGGTTGTTAAAGCAGGTGTTGTGGAATGTTTAAAGCTTAGTCAGACATTGAAGGCACAAAGGCCATCTTCTGCAGCCAAGACCACCACCGCCACCATCAACCATCTTGATTTTTGTTTTGCCACCATACTTGGATGAAGCTGGAAGATGTGGCTGATGATTTTGCAAAACTCTGCCTCATTTAAATCCATTTCACATGCAAATCAAGACATTATCTTGTGATGTCATTGTTCCTTTTCTAAATGAAGTATGAATAACACATCCTGGTTCTTAGTGAGTTTTCAGTTTACTAATGATTCTGGTTCTGATACTCCCCAACTGTGTGGCCTTGGGCAAATCAACTTAATATCCTTGACCATCAATTTCCTCAAATATAAAATGAGGGGAAACATGACCCTTGAAATCCCTTCCTAGCTCTAAATCTATGATCTAAGATCTTAAGGTCTTTTTTTTTTTTTATGAAAACTGTTATCTAGCAAAATATTCTCCCCATTTGCCAAATGTTCTGTGGATTCATGATGTTCTTCTTATTATCATTCCTATACCCTCCCTTGAGTACTCACTATTACTAGTACCTTCTGTAGCAGACTTTGTCATGGTTCCTAGATAGGGAGTCTCAGAGAAAGCAACTGGAAAAGAAAAAGAGAAGAGAAGCAGAGGACACAGAGTAGCTTTATTTCCATGAATAGGGTCACAAGTTCCTGTGCTGGAGATACAAAAGTGAAAAACCACACATTTCCATCTGTGCTTCTGGCTAGAGAACTCACCAAGACTCAGTTGTCCTTCAGTGCCTAGGCTCTAGCCTTCCCACTCTGCCACCTTTCGGTCATTTGAGGGTCTCTTTTCCCATTGGTGATTTCCTTTTATGACTTTCATTTTGGGAACTGGCCAGTCTGGCAAGACTTCTCCATTCCCCTTTTAAGAATTTCTAATCATGTTCTTTCTCCCTACCCAATCTTTTCCATCTCCCCTTTATGCTTTGTCTTCTCCCATTAGAATAAAAGCTCCTTGAGGGCAGGAATTATTTTTGTATTTCCGTATCTTTTGATCTTCATATCTCCATTTTTTTTTTTGCATTGGGCCTGGAATGAATTAAAAAATCAACAGATGCTTATTGATTTGACTTGCCTTCCTGCTCTCAAAGAGCTAGCAATCTAACAGGGATTATCTAATGTGTATACAAATAATTTCCATACAAGAAAAATGTGATAGGTGCAAAGAAGAGATAAATGGCTCATCCAGGCCTGACCTACCCACCAAGGGAGGTTTTTTTTTTGTTTTTAACGACAGAAAGGTTGGCTATATGTTCAGGGGCGAGCAGCTGTCCAATGTTTGATTTAAGGACAAAGTAGGAGGGAGCAGAGGGAATTGAATAGAATGATTTCAGGTTAGACAGTCAGAAGGGCTTCTTAACTTGAAACAAAATGAGATCTGGAATTTGTTGGGGTTGAAGGTTGTGAACTCTCTGCTACAATTCTTAAAGAAAAGGGTTCCTGTCTCAGGGAGGGAAGAAGGGAATGTAGAGCCTTGTCTGAAACCTCAGTGAGGAGCAGGCTGATCTCCCTGATTCTTCAGCCAAGTCATTTTTACTGTGTTTGTTTACCGGCTTCATTTCACAGCCTGATGCCCTATGCCACCATGCAACTCAACTGCCTGCCAGACCCCTTTGAAAAAGCTCCTCAGAACTGCTTTTAGTTTGGGATGTTTGTGGGCGAATTTAGCCTCCAGCTGGCCTTTCCCCACATACTTTAAAAACAGCGTTAAGCACTTAACTTTAAAGAAAGAAGCAAAAAAGCCTCAGAAACAAATCAACATACATTTACAACTGTTTACACTTAAAAATGAGTTTCCACGTATAATATGTCCATAACAGCTTGTCACTCCCTCTGTATTCCCTTCTGTTCTCTGTTTGTTCATTCCATTCTGTTTTTGTGTATGCATTTTTCTTTCATATTGCTGTCCTCAGGGCAGATACTGTTCTGCTTCTGCTTTCTTTGCTTCACATCCTTTCATATAAGTCTTTCCAAATTCCTTTATATTTCTCATATTCATCCTGTAGTATTCCATTACATTGATATAACACAGCTCATTCAGCCATTTACCAACTGTTGGACATGTCTATTATTTCCAATTGCAAATAATGCCGGGTTATGTATTTTTGCACAGATTCTCTCTCTCTCTCCGTTTGTATATGTGTGTGTCTCTCTCTGTCTCTCTCCTTTCTTTCCATCTCTGTCTCTCATTGCATAATCAGTAAGTAGATTCTCAATGATGTATTTATTTCATTAGTTTCATTATTTTTGTGATGCTACAATATTCCTGAATTATCCTCCACTAAGATTTTTCTTATATTTCTCCTTCCTGGAGGGGGGGGGGGAGTCAAGACTGGGCTATATCATAAATGTAGGTAGTGAGGGCTTTTCTTGTTGGAGAGTAATCAACACACAAAGTTATTTCTTGGATGGAAGTGTGATATACTTGCATACTACAAGGTAGCACAATGAATAGGCTCATCTTCATGAGTTCAAATCTGGCCTTAGACACTTACTTGCTGTGTGACCCTGAGCAAGTAATTTAACCCTGTGTGTCTTATTTCCTCGTCTGTAAAATGAGCTGGAGAAGGAAATGGCAAACCACACCAGTGAAGAGTTGGATACAACTGAAATAACTGAATAATAACAACACACAGGTCTTGGAATCAGAAAATGATGAGTTTGACTTCTGATTCTTAACTATCCTTGTGATCGACCCTGGGTAAATTAGTTAACTTCTTTGGACCTCAGTCTGACTGCCCTTTAAAGTTCAACTCAAATGCTTCTTTCTTTGGGAGATCTTCCCTGGCATCTTCCAGTTCATGATGACCTTCCCACTCTGAGTTTATAAAGTACTTTGACTTTTATCTTTCTATATTTCATGTAATTTCCCCTTCCCTCTATTCTTTTAGTTCATATCAGTTGATATCAGGAAATCTTTTGCAAAGGGTGCATCAATAGATTGTCTTATCACTATATGCACCATCTTCCTTGTGGTGTCCAAAACACATCTTTCTGACTTCCTTATATATGTTGTTTTCCTCTGTTAGCATGTGAGTATTTTGAAGGAAGGGACTTTTTGCATTTGTATTCTTGGCATTTAACACACTGCCTACCTGGCATGTGGCAAGCATATAATAAGTGCTTATTCATTCATTCATTCATTCATTCATTCATTCATTCATTCATTCATTCATACATCTATTCATCCATTTTACCACTGGAGATTCAGAGTTGTCCTGCAACTCATAGTCAGACAGTTGTGACAGCACAAAGAGGATGTGACTTTTACAGGGTCATATCGCCAGTGTATGACAGAGATTAGCTCTCCCTATTTCCAACATTAACCCTTTATCCATTTTACCACATTACCTGTCATGTACTATTGGATTTGTCTGCATTGATGTCTTATCTCTCGAGTAGACTGGGAGTGTCATGGAAAACTTTTCAGCCCTTTTGTGCCCAGTATTCTAGAAACAGAAAGCTCTTCATCAGTGTTTGAAGAATGAATGAATGAACAATAAATCTTTGGAATGGATAGACTAATCCCTGTCCTCCTGATTTCATAGTGTTGCTATGTGTAAAGAGTTTTGTAAATCTCTACGAGCAATAGAAATGGGAATCGTTGAATTTCTTGGTTCCAGTACACATCAACTCTTGGAGCTTAGCTGTTCATATTGACTCCCTGTCCTCAAGCTTTGGTTCTTGGCTTTGAGATGAGAAAAATTCCAATTCTTCTGCCAGTGGGGCCTTTGGAAAGGGGGAGAAAAATCTTTTAATTGGACTTCGCAATGGGCTTTGCTATCAGGATTGGTTGCCTCCCTTTCCCTGAGAGATCAAATGTTCCACAAACATGTTGATAAAAAGAGATTTATTGATCATGGTTTATCTTTTTTCATCACCATCTGCCCTCCCTGACAGGCGGCCTAGGAACTGAGATTCATGTCACCCCCACATGGAGATTTATAGCCCCCCGTGCCAGGAACTGCACTTTTTCACCGGGCCAGGAATCAATATCTACAATTCACCCTCTCGTCTGCTGATGCTCATAATAACCCCATGGAGCCATAAATGGGGCAGCCGCTCGATTTTATTGCTTGCCTAGGCACCGAAAACATCCTCACCTTAAATAGTGTGCCCCAATTAATGAATCATCAAGGCTTCTATGTTTCAGGAAGAAGACAAGGCAGACAAGGCCAGATGAGACCGACAGGTGCCCATTTCGGTGCCTGTAGTGGAAACCAACAATATTCCCTGAAAGCACAGAGCCAGGGAAACCACTAATAATAATGATTTCATATTTCTATGATATTATATGTGTGTATAGAATTGATATGCATGTATTTTATACACATGTACTCATGTTATATATATATATATAAATATAATGTATATGTGCTCTAAAAAAAGATGTCCTTACAACAACCCTTTGAAAGAAATAGTAGTAGTAGTAGTAGTAATAACTTGCATTTATATTGTACTGAAGAGCTTTTTAAATACTATCTCATTTCATCCTCACAAAAACTTAGGTGTTATTATTATGCTCATTTTTTAGATAAGGAAACTGAGGCAGGCAGAGATTAAGTGACTTGCTTGGGGTCATGTAGCTCATGGCATCACCTGCTAGCACAAAGAGGGACCCATAAAGGGACCTTCAAGATTGAGTAGGTCAAATTTCCCCCTTTTTTTAGATGGTAAAGTTGTATAGAGAATTCTTTTATCGGTTATAGGCTGGAAGAGATGGTATCTGAGGTCCTCATTGACTCTGTAATTCAGTGATTCTGTGAGATGGAGATCTTGAGTAGGGAAACCAAAGGTCTTTCACTTTCTCTGTAGGGTAAGATAGAATTCAATACCCCAATGGATCTAGGTGCTCTTCCCTCTCAGAATTGATGTCACTGAGAGTAAGGTTTAAGTGTTACCTATTAGCACTCTCTTCCTCTCCTTCTTATACTAGTATTCTTCCCCTCCTCTTCCTATGTGCCTCTTTGGGTGATATAGATTATCCTATTTCTTCAAGTTTCTCTTCTATTCCCCTCTCCCTTTTTCTTTTTTTGCATATCATCTTATACCACTTATTATCCCAATCTCTATCTGCGAATGATTCTTCTAATTACTATAATAGTGAATATAATTTTTGAGAGTTACAAATAACATTTTCCATATATTAATATAAACAATTTGATCTTATTGAAGCCCTTGAAGAAAATTTAAATTAAAAAAAACATTTTTTTCCTTTCCCCTCTCTTTCTTATTTAGCTTTTCATGTTTCTCTTGATTTTTGTATTTGGATATCAAACTTTCCTCTTAGTTCTGGTCTTTTCTTTACAAATACTCGAAAATCTTCTATCTTGTTGAATTCCTATACTTTCCCCTGGAAGCATATAGTCAGTGTTGATGGGTAGGTGATCCTTGGTTGAAGACCCAATTCTCTTGCCTTTCTGAATATCACATTCCAAGCCTTGCGGTCCTTTAGTGTGAAAGCTAGAAGATCTTGTATGATCCTGATTGGTGCTCCTTGATATCTGAATTGTCTCTTTTTGGCTTCTTGTAAAAACTTCTCCTTAGCTTGGAAGCTCTTGAATTTGGCAATTACATTCCTGGGGATTGTCTTTTGAGGATTTAGTGTAGAGGGTGTTCTAAGAACTCTTTCAAAGTCTATTTTGCCCCCTTGTTCTAAAACATCAGGGCAGTTTTCTTGGAAAATTTCTTTGTAGTTTGATGTCAAGATTGCTGTTTATTTCTGGGTTTTCAGGTAGACCAATGATTCTCAAATTGTCTCTTCGAGACCTGTTTTCCTGATCTATCATCTTTTCAGTGAGATATTTTATGTTTTCTTCTATTTTGTCAGTCTTTTGACTTTGCTTTTTTAATTCTTGCTGTTTTGCAAGATCATTTGCTTCTATTTGCCTAATTCTGGTCCTTAAGGACTGGTTTTCCACTATAATCTTTTGATTTCCCTTTTCGGTTGGGTCTATCCTGCTTTTCGTGGCTTCCAGCTATTTCTCCAATTGGGAGTTCCTGTCCTTTAAACTGTTATTTTCTTTTTGAACTATTTCCCACATTTCTTGCCAAAATCATTCCAACTTTTTGATAAGCTCAGATTTAAATTCTTCAAGAGCTTGTGGCCAATTTCCATTTTTTTTGAAGGTTTGGATGCATTTATTTGTATGTCCTCTTCTGCTATTTCCTCTGTAATTTGGATTTTTCCTCCATAAAAATGATCCTGGGTCAAAGCCTTTTTCTTGTTCTTCTTGGTGTTGGGAAGTTATTTTTCCCTGGGCATTGTTTGCCATCACTATGCTGGTTTTTCCTTTCCTTTCCAGTCATAAGTCTGAGTGAGGAGGGCAGGCTCTCTGTGTAAGGAGCTAAGGAGCATAGTTTTTGCCTGAGGCCACCTCTTGAGTCTCTGAAGCTTCTATTGTTTACTGCCCTTCTCTGTGCTATCTCCGTATGGGTGCCCAAGGTCTGTGCTCTTCAGCCTGTTTGGGTCTCAGGTTTAGCTGTTCTCAGGGCTAGGTCTTTGATGGTCTTAATCAGCTGCCAAGGACCTAGAGGTGCCCCTCACTCACTATAAAGGTGCTTCTCACTCACTCACTGATTCTAGTGCACTGGCTCCATAGATGGGGTTGGGGAGGGTTGATCAGCTCATGTTTTGGTGGAAGCTATTTCATCCCCTTATAGTGTGGAACTGCCTAAATCCCATGTACCTTCAATGTTGCGCTCTACTGTAGAGTCCCTTCATTCATATGAATTTGCTTTTTTTTTTTTTGGCCTTTTGAGGTAGTCTATATTGGTAGGTGGTGAGGAGAGAAAGAGTCCTGGGTGTAGCTACACTGCTGCCATGTTTACCCAGAAGTCCTATTCTTTCATTGTCTCCCCCCTTTACTCCTTCTTTAGAATCAAAGATTATACTCTATCTGCAGTATTCTTTTTTCTTATTTAACTCTCTTAAAACTAGTTGAAGACAATAAAGTTCTTAAGGGATACTTGTTTATTCTACAATTATTTGAATGTTAGTCCTTCATCATTCTGTGGCCCATACAAAATGCTCAAATAAATTTACTTTCCTAGATTTCTTTTAACATTTGCATTTACATTTCAAAGCTTATTCTGCTCTCTTCTGTTTTGTCAAAAAAGCTTAAAAGTCCTCTATTCCTTTTAAGATACATCCCTATTTGATAATACTTAACTTTGGTGGATAAGTTAATTCCAGTTTGTAAACCAGTATCTTCTACCTTTTGGAATATTATATTTTAAGATCTCTCCTCATTGGTAATAGAAGGTACCAGTTTGTTTGTGATCCTAACTATAGTCCCTAGGTATGTGAACTCCTTTTGACCATTTGCAGTATTTTTAACTGAAGTAGAAGCTATAAGACTTTTCTTTTTGGGGTGTTTTTAGGAGGTGATTGGTAAATTCTATAAATTTTTACTTTCTACTAGATCTGGGCACTTTTTATTCATGATTTCTTGAAATTTAATGTTTTTTTTTGTCATGGTTTCAAGGAATTCATTGCTTCTTAAATTATCTCTCCTTGTTCTGTTTTTCAAGTCATTAAAAAATTAAAAAAATATATCAGATACCTTATATTTTCTTCTATTTTCTCTTTTCTGATTTTGGTATAATATTTCTTGCTGGTTCATGGAGTCACGGATTTCTTAGTGTTCTATTCTAGTTTTCAAGGATTTTGTTCCTTAGGTAAATCTGCCATTTTCTCTTCTAAGCTTCTTATTTACTTTCTATTTCTTTCTTCAAGAGTTTTTAATTTTATTTTTTATGTCTTATTTATTTTCTTCTCATATCCATGTAGTCTTTGTGAAAATAATCTATTTCCCCCCTTCATATCTCTGCTTACATTATTATGGACTTAGAGTGGCAATAATTTTTGGTAATGGATGGTGTTTCCTTTGACTTACTCATCTCTTCAGCTTGAGTTCAGTTTAGCTCGAATTGGAGCTTTGTGCCAGGGTCAGGGTTCATATCATATTGATTTTGGGTAAGGTGATTAGACTGACTTGTTCTCATTCTGGATCCCCTGTGTTTCTGTTATGACCTCCACTTCCTGGGGCTAGGTCTCCCTGGGTCTTTGAAATTCAGAATACTGGATCTTTAGGTTCCTTTATGGCATCTCAGGATAGGGTACAATGAACTACAGTCTGGGCTGTCCTAGTCCAAGCCCTGCTCTTCCTGCCCTGGTTGTTGTCATTCAAAGGGCCTTTCAAGGTCTCTGCTATGTATGAGTATCTAGATCTCTGTGGCTTTCTGGGAGAAGTCATTCTCTATGGCTCCAGATACAGTCTTTTAGGCTACACTTGTCTCTCAGGAGTCTGCTTCCTTATTTGCCTGTGTTGGCACTGGTTTTGTTGGCATTCCCTGGGTCTTCTGGTTGTCTTTTTGTGAAGTTCTGGGGTAGAAGAATCCTTGTAATTTCTAATTGGATTTCTTGATGGTTGTTTGGTCTGGAATGACATTCAGATTTTTGCTAGAGTAATATGTGGGAGTGGATCTGTCTGCTTTCACTTAGGCAGACATCTTGGTTGGAAGTCCTCCTAACTATGCTTCTTTGCCATTGGGATTTGTGTATCTAATCAGTTCCAGTGATTAAGTTCCCATTTTTTAAACCAGGAGCAAGTAGTTTTAATTATTTCTGCTTTGTAGTATCAAGATCTGGTACTACAAGATCCCCTTCCTTCCCTCTTTTGCATTTCATTACTTTCCTTGAGATTCTTAACCTTTTGAGAATTTTTTTCTATTTCTGTAAAGTAATCATTTAGTTGTTTAATTGGTTTGACACTGAATAAGGAAATTAATTTAAGCAATATTTCCATCTTTATTTTACTGATATGGTCCAAATATGAGCAATTAATATCTTTCTAAATATCCACGTCTATATTTTTGTAAAAGTTGTTTTAATTTAAAAAACTTTTATTTTTAAATATTTTCCATGTTTACATGATTCATGTTCTTTCCTTCCTCTTTCCCCTCCCCCCTCCCAGAGCTGACAAGTAATTCCAATGGGTTGTACAAATGTTTTTGCTTGATACCCATTTCCATATTATTCATTTTTGCTATGGAGTGATTATTTGAAGCCTAAACCATCCCCATATGTACATGTGATAAATGATGTCATATGTTTTTCTTTCGCATTTCTTCTCCCATAGTTCTTTCTCTCAATGTGGTTATCATTCTTTCCCATAAGTCCTTCAGGAGCATCCTATCTTGTTGCATAAAAATTGTTCTCATGCTTATAAAATTCTTATGTATGTCTTGGTAGGTAGACTATTTTATACATTTTGTTCTTTTCTTATACTACTTCTTATGATTCTGTTCTGCTGGGAATATACCAAAAGGCTTATAATTTATGTGGATTTATTATATATATATATATATATATATGTTGCTTTGCTGAAGTTAGTGTTTTAATTAAATTTAATTGAATCTCAATGATTCTCTAAGGAGACCATCATACCATCTATAAAAAGGGATAATTTTGTTTCTTTTTTTTTGCCTCTGCTTATTCTTGTTTGTATTATTACTATAGCTAGTATTTCTAGAACTATATCAAATTATAGGGATGATAATTAACATCACCCCTCATCTTATAGAAAAGGACTCTGAAAAGGTCTGGAAAAGGCCTAAAAAGACCTTTTTATTATAAAAGAACCCATTACCTAATGTTGATTCTTGGTTTTAGATAGATACAAATTTACTTTTCATTTATTAATTACTTACTATTAAATAAAGGTAAATTTATTACTTTGCTTTTTAATGTTTTGTTTTTTTTAAATCCCCAGCTTCCCTCTTGGATACTTGTTCCAAGAAAAAAAGAGTAGTAAGAGCTAAGCAATGGGAGTTAAGTGACTTGCCCAGGGTCACACAGCGAAGAAGTAACTGAGCTCAATTTTGAACCCAGAACCTCTTATCTCTAGGCCTGGCTCTCAATCCACTGAGCCATTTAGCTATCCCCCATTGTAAGGTTGTGTCAGAGAAGTTCATTCCCTCACCCTCCTGGAGGGTCAACATGTCTGTCAATAAAAGAGAGGGGACAGGGGCTGACCAGGGCTTTTGGAGGAACTCCAGGAGGGAGTAAGCAGGTAAGAGGGAGAGAAAGAAGTTAATGGAGAATAGGCCACACTGGTCAGGTAATTTAGAGTAATGATGAGATTTACAATTATGATTGTCTACCCTTTCTAATAAACTTTATAAAAATTTAATAACTGTGTAGGAATATTAATTTAATTGTAACAAGGTTTTAAATTAGAAATTGGTTTTGGATTTCATGAACATTTTTTCTGCATCTATTAATGTAATCATATGTTATTAATATGTTCTATATTTTTATTATTAGTTTTATTAGTACTAGTAGTATTAGTATTAGTTTTCTTATACTAAACTCAACATGAATTTCTCATATATATCCAACCTTGTCATAGGATGTGGAATATGGAATACCTCAGTGTATTTTAAGGCAACAGAGAAGGGGTTAGTAGATAAGGAGATATTAAAGATTCAAGACAGAGGAAATGATTTAAGGGGTATCAGGTTAAAGCTCTGCTACTTCAGAGGTCTCTAGCAAGGTCCAGGTGGCCATTTGTAAGAATACTCATAAGGACATTCTTTTTGCGGTATATATTTAACTTAAATGGTTACCGAAGCCTCTGGTAAAGCTAAAGAAAAATGATTCTTCCATTTTTATTGGGTGGTTTAAAAAATTTCTTATTTTTTTGTATCATTGAATTGTCTAGTTATATGTCATTTTTTGTTTTTTCTTTTGGGGCATTCACTGAGAACTTAAATTTTCTCAGCTTCTTTTCTTAAGTCACTCTTGAAGTCCTTGTGGCCTTGCATAGTCATTTCTGGGAATATTGCAGAATTAATCTGTTCTAGAGTTTAATCTTGAGAATCTGTGTTCTGATGATAATTTGCCATTATATTGTAGTTCCCCACTTGAGGCTAACTCCAAAATTCACATTTATTCTTTAGGCAAAGAATTTAGAAAACAACCCAAATCTAGCATTGAAACATTACATTTGAGTGGCAAGGGACTTTCATTATTTGGAAATCTGTTGATCTTTCTGTATGTCAAAAACTGAGCAACTTCTTTGCTCTTTATTTGCCTCATTGATAATTTCATCCTTCCAAAAGTGTAGGAAGTAATGAGAGGAACTGTTATCCTGCCTATATCTTTTTGCACACAATCATTTGCATGTCATTTCCCCATTAGACTGTGGTGTCCTTGAGAATGGGATTATTGTTTGCTTTTGTATCCCTGGAGTTTGAATTGTTGTTCTTCCTTTGTTTTAAATAGGACCAGTGACATCTTGGGGTTATGTATTGACTTGCTTATGAACTGATTTAAGTGAAGTAGAGTTGCTCAAAGTTGTTAGCATCACACTCTTCTAGAGTCATTGAAGCCCATGGGCAAGACAAAAGGCAAAATGACTGACAATGGCCCCAAATGCAGTGGATGATCTTGGCATCTTCCACGCAGGACCAAACTCTCAGCATGCTACAATGTGTGCTTCAGCTACCTTCATGACTGTTGGAACAAATTATTCTCATTCACCCTTCTAGTGGGAGAAGCCTTCACAGGCTTGGGCTAGACATCCCTAAAGCTCTCCAAGAGCCTTAAATGCTGTTAGCTACCCTCAACTGTCTACAGAGACAGTTTTACCCGGTGTGGCCACTGGGTGTGCTACGGCCTCTTGGAACCACAAGCGAGAGCTAGCTAAAAGGTGGATAAAAGCAATTCTAAAAGGGCTCTGGCACACCAGAGGTGCTAGCCTCCCTGAATACTCCATACACAATAGAATGTGAGTGGAAGCACACCAGACCATACAGTTCTTTTTTCCCTGTTTTTCCTTTCTTTTTAAAAATTAGTTTATTTGTTGGTTACATCAAAATTCCTAGTTATCTTCCGCCCCCCCCCCCCAACTGCCATCCCTACACTAGAGGAGGCATCACTTGACCAAAGAAAACAAAATGTATATCTGTGTGTGTGTGTGTGTGTGTGCATGTGTGCGTGTGTGCGTGTGTGTGTGTGTGTGTGTGTGTAAACTATGTCTTTTGTGTTTGTTTATTAATCCTTTCTCTGGAGGTGGACATTCACAAGTTGTTCTTCAAACATTGATCCTGTAGCTCTATATAATGTTCTCTTGCTTCTACTTATTTTATTTTTCATAATTTTAAATAGGTATTTCAATGTTTTTTAAAAAATTAACCTGCTGACCATTTCTTATGGCTCAATAGTATTCCATTACAAGCATATGCCATAACTTGTTCAGTCATTCTCTAGTTGATGGCCATCATCGCAGAGATCATACATTTTTCCTGTCCTACTTCTGTGGTCCATGATAGTTCATTGCTCTTAGTCAAAGGCTATTTGTTCTTTAAAACATTTGTTTTACATTTACATTTACATTTAAAACATTTGTTGATACATTTTTTCCCTGAATATTACCTTCCATCTTAGAATCAATAATGGGTATTAGTTCCAAGGCAGAAGAGCAGTAAGGGCTAGGCAATGGGGGTTAAATGACTTGCCCAGGAACATACAGCCAGGAAGTGTCCAATTTGAGCCCAGGATCCCCTGTCTCTAGGCCTGGATCTCATCTACGTAGCCACCTAGCTCTCACCCAGTTTATTAGTAAGAGAAAGGAGGAATTCATTCTTACCTTTAATAGTACAGTGCCACAATATTTGATTTGAGTTTTGTATTCTCTGCCTTTATTTACATTGTTGTAAATATATATATATATATATATATATATATATATATATATATATAAATGTATAACTTCCCTGTTTTGGAATTCTTTATATCATTCTTTCCATTCATGTGCCATCTCATTGTTTTGCTCATCTATTTCCTCCATTGCTAGGCACATGCTTCCCCTCCAGATTTTTATCACACACATAAAAAAAACCTAACTGGCATGAACTAAGACCCTGGGTCAGACTGGATTCATTTGTTGCCTCTGGCGTTGTTGTTATTGTTCATTCTTTGTTTTCAGAGAGGACCAACAACATCATGGGGTGTTGTCTTGGCTCATTCTTGAACTGGATTTAAGTGAGGCGGAGCACTGCCATGAGCCATAAGCTTCACTCTCTCTTCCAGGATCCTCAAAAGTCCAGCAGCAAGACAAAAGTCAGATGCAGTGAATGACCTTGGCTTCTCTGAAAGCTGACCAGACTCTAATCACCTCACAGTTCCTGCTTCAGCCACCTTCTTGGCTGTTGGAATAAATTGACCCCAGCTGCTCAATTCTTCCAGGGGTAATCTTCACATACTTGGGGTAGATATACCCCAAAATTACTTTTTTCTTTTCTTCTAGAAAATCAGACTGCAAATACTTTATTGTACAAATAGCACCTTCTGCCTCAGAATCAATATTAAATATTGGTTCCAAGGCAAAAGAGAGGTAAGGGTTAAGCAATGGGGGTTAAGTGACTTGCCCAGGGTCACATAGCAAGGAAGTGTCTGATTTGAGCCCAGGACACCCCCCCCCCACACACACACCTCTAGGTCTGGCTTTCAATACACTGAGCCCCTAACATTTTTTTAAAGCTGATAAATTTATAGCTGGGAATACTACCTAACTGCAGATTTTACAATCACACCTTAGAAGTCTGTCGGTTCCCTAGATTATGCCACTGGGCATGCTACAGCCACAGGTGAGAGTTGGGTGAGAGGTGGACACCACAGGTATATCAGCAGCCCTGAAAGGGCTCAGCAAGCCCCCATACTAGAAGTGCTAGTCCTCTCTGCATACCCCATATACCCCTGCTTGTGGCATACTAAACCATGAATGATCTTCTTTTGGAGATTTCTTTCCTTATGTGATCTGCATTTATCCTTTAAGATGTTTTGTTTTAGATCCACATAGATCTGGTTTTATTCTTGAGGGTCTTGACCCCAAGGGGATGAGATTTGAGCTTTTCTCTTGCCATCTTGTTGTCCCAACCCTGTTTTAATTCCAGAGAAATAGCCAAAGCAAAACTTACATATGGTTCTTTTCTAGAGTCTCCCCCAAGTTTTGTCACCAGGATCCCTTCCAGACAGATGTTATTATTGTTGTTCATTCTTTGTTTTCTCCCTATGATATGGATGCCAGATAAAGAATAACAGTTTATTTTCCTTACCACAGGAAATATTTAACACAAAGAGGCTAGAAAGCACATACAAAAAGATATGGAAAATATCGTCATTCGCACTCAGATTTCCTGGGAAGTAAAAGACCTTTGTGGGACTTTGGTCCACATATTTTCCATTCATTTGGGGGGAGTGACAAGGGAATCTTAAGTTCTAGGTCTCTACTACCTAAAACATTCCTCTGGCTTTTTAAAAACATTCAAGTACAACATTCTCTAGTCTGAGATAACTTCTATAGCTCCCATAGTCACTGGAGGAGAGAAAGGGGACAGAACTGTTCTCTCTGTCTCTTTTCCTTCCTCCTCCTCCTGGAAATGAAGGAGAGATATGTGCACAATAAGAGGATATTTTTTAATCATATTAAAAACTCTTCTTTTTAGTTTCTCTAGAAATATTGAGAAATAATATTTCTTTAGTTTAAAATCCTTGCCAGAGTTTTCCCTTTAGGAAATCAGGAAGAACACAAGTTATCCATTTGAAATGGATAAGATGATAACCAAACTTAACTCTAGCCTAGATGATTGCCTTCCTTCTCCACCCCCCCACCTGAAGTGATAAGTACCACCACTCACCTCCACATGGTATCTTCTTTGGCATTCAAAGTTAAAATACTAACCACAGAAAATAACTCTTTTCCGTTTCTGAAGGGAATGGTCCAGAAAGGAACACAGTAGTTCTGGAATGTTAACTCCAAACTACATTTTACTATATTATGATCTTTTATTTTTTTCAAGATTTCTATAAATGTTATTTCAAATAATCTTAGTATAATCATGTCAGAGGGCATGGGGACTTTATCAGTTTGGGAACCCCCCCCCATTTCTCTTTTCTCTGTCTCTTTGTCTCTCTGTCTCTCTGTCTCTATCTCTGTCTGCCTGTCTCTATGCTGGAGAATGACTTGAATATAGACTAATGTTACATTCAATAAAATGGCTTCTGGCAGACTTGAACCTAAACCACAGAGTAAATCATCATCTTCTTCATTTATGTTATTAGTATTATTTTATTTAGCATCTGCAAAAGAGTAGGTTGAAGTATGGACTTTCACTCTTATAGCCTACTAATGGGGTAGATTCCAGGATACAAAATATATTTCCCCTGACAAAAAGTAGTCAGTCACCTTCAGGTCACCATCAATTCAGAGAGACTATGTCATTGCAGAAAATTCAGACATACATTTTTTAAACCTTACCTTTCATCTTAGAATCAATATTGTATTGGTTCCAAGGCAGAAGAGCAATATGAGCTTGGCAGTGGGGGTTAAGTGACTTTACCAGGGCCACACAGCTAGGGAGTATCTGAGGCCACATTTGAACCCAGGACCTCCCATATATCTGTAGACTTGGCTCTCAGTCTACTGAGTCACCCAGCTGCCCCCCAACCCGACATAGTTTTTTATCATTCCAACAAAATACATGAATTCTCTATGGGAGGAGGTGTCCTACTCGAACAGATCAGGGTTCCTCTGCTTAAAGTCTGTGCATAACATATGTATTAAATATTGTAATCTTTCCTACTTGCATATTAGAAGTTAATTTATTTTGTCATATAATCACTTATAACTTCATATAGGCAGATAAAAAAATACCCCCCTTTTCAACTTTTGCAACAAGTCTTACTGAACTTTGTTTCTTCTTGGGCCACTTTCAGGTGAATTGTTAGCGTCTGTAATAGACTGGCTGCCTATTCTGCCATAACAGCTACTACCCAAGGTATTTAAATTTGTGTAATCCTTAGGCTAATTATGAGACACTACTTGGTAGAGGACAATAGCTATCTGAGGGTATTGAGTGGCCAAGGCCAAGTTGCTCAATAGATCAATCATGAATTCAGAAAGAACTAAGAACTTAGTCTTGTACTTTTCCAGTTGGGAAGACCAGTGATTAGTAAACGTTTAATCTACATAAGGAAGAACTGTCTAGTCTCAAGTTACACTTATTAAGAAAGAGTTCTTCTGTGACCCTCTCATGAACCTGCATTAATGTGTCATCAATTGACATAGGACCAAGAACTCTATAGGAGTTTAATGAGGACGTATCTGAGGGAAGATTGGCAGTATTCAAGAGTCCCTTACTTGTTATCCATCCTAGATCTTGTCAATTTTGCCATATTTTTAAACAAAACAAATATAAAAACAAAACTTTAAATGAAAACAAAAATCTTTAAACAAAATAATATTTGTAAGTTGTGCACTGGATTTTGCTTTTACTTTTTTTTAGTGGTATAATGACAATGTTTATTTTATTACTAGTTATGTAGAAACCACTTGGGGTTAGAAGTTTGGAAAATGGAAAGAAGAGATTCATTACTTCTCCAACTCTTGAAATTAGCCCCTTGAAGTTAATATAATGACAGGCTCATTTTTGGTTTTGCTAAGAACTGGGGTGATAGTGGGGGAACTTTAGTACCATTGCCAGAGTACCTGCTAAACTTGTAGAGTCCCCCCAAAAGAGGGCCTCTGAAAAGTGATTCTGAAGAAGGAAAATCATTGATGTTGTCTGGACCTCAGTTTCTGAATTTGGAAGGCTGGCTTTCCAAATAAAGTCAAGCTTTTCAAGGCATCATTATCTTGTCATTCTCTGAGTCAATTCTTCTTATGATTGTGGAATGAAGACTAATTCTTGGCTTATCATTACAGCTACTATCAACTTCCATCCCCATGTCTGGACATTATAGAGTTATCTCCTATACATCCCCTCCAACTTCTAGTTCTAGCCAGGTTTATATACTCCTTGGTCTCCTCTTCTACCTACACTCATAGAAAGAACAGGCTCATCTCTACCTCTAGCCTTTTGGACCTTTGCTTATCTGGTCCCTCTTCTTGGAATATTCATTCCTATCTCCTCTAACCAGCAATCAAGTCTAAGCCTTCGTTCCATTTGTTTCTAAAGCTTTTTCTGACTTTATTTCCCATAAATTCCCTCTCCTATTTCCATTCTCCCACTAGACTGTAAACTTCTATATGGCAGGTGAACTGTCATACATATTTTTATTTTTCCTTTATTGCCGAACATTATGCTAAATGCATATTATTTTGGAGAAAGACTCAGACCTATGATTTAAATGATGATAGGGGAATTCATTGTATGGAGACACATTTCACCAGTATCCCATGCTTCCTTCTCTCCTCTCTTTGGCTTGAATTAGAGCTCCATTTGCCATATTTTAGGAATCAGGGCACCAGCCAGAGCCCACCCATTGTTCTGATAAAGGCACTGGACAGTGATGGGATGAGTGAGCTATCTTTTCTCCTTTGGCCTGCCTCTTACCTAGAGACTTGGCCTCTACCATAGTCAGCTTTTGCCAGGCACTATCCAGAGAGCCAGAATCTGATGGGCAAAATGCACACGACATATTGTAAGGCAGATAAAATGATAGCAGCTTTTCCTAGACTAGCATCTGCTATTCAATTGGGAAATTATGGTGGAATGCAACTGTTCTCAGCAACTCCCAGCTGCCTCCCCACCAGACAGTGCTTCTTGCTGCATGTAATGAGGGGGAGACTGCCTTCAGCTTCTAGGATGGATTTTTTTGAAGCTGTTGGAAGTAACTGAACTCAGTAGTAGCCCTTCAGATTTCTTCTACAGAAGCCTGAGGGTGATGGGGTACTTGGAAAGGGTGCTGGAGTTGCCAACTCAAAACCTTGTTGAACCTCAGTTCCCTCCCCTATAAAATGAGGGGATTAGATGATGATCCTCATGGACTCTTCCAGTTTTAACATTCTGGTACAATATAACAATCTAATGAAATGAGATCTAGCATCTACTGTTTTCAAAGCCAGAATGTAGTCTTTTGTTGTTTGATCATATTAAACTCTTTGTGACTCCATTTGGGATTTCCTTGGCAAAGGTACTTGCCATTTCCTTCTCTAGCTCATTTTACAAATGAAGAAACAGATGCAACCAGAATTAAGTGACTTACCTAGGGTCATACAGCTAGTAAGTGAGGCCAGATTTGAACTCAGATCTTCCTGAATCTAGGCTGAGTACTTTACCCACTACACCACCTCATTGCCCCCACATAGGTCCTAGGGAAGATTAAAATTTTAGAATAGGCTCAGTGTCTTATTTAAAATGAAAGGATTGACTTTTTATTTTGCAAGTGAGAAAACTGAGACCTGGAGAGAATTCAGCTTGCCCAGGATCACACAGCTAAGAGATTTTAGAGTTGAGATTTGAATCTAAGTCTTTTGACTCATCAGACCATATGTTTTCCTACTGATGAACAGTAAAGAAAGGACACTGACCAAAGAAGTCAACATTCTTCTCTTAGTATTTCAGTTCAAACTCAAGGCTTTTGGTGTTCAATTTGCATATTATACTGTTATTATTGACAATACTGTCATTAAATACAGAATTCAAGACAGGCAGGGAAATGAAGGTGTTAGACTCAGTGATCTCTAAGATTCTTTGGGGCTTTAAATCTATGATCCTGTGACTGTGACCTTGTCTACATAAGGACAACTGTCTAGTGGGGAGAAAAGGGGTAGTTGGTGGTACAGTGTGGATAGACTGCCAGCCTGGAAACAGGACACTTCTTTTTCCTGAGTTCAAATCTGTCCTCAGACACTTATTGGCTGTGTGATCCTGGGCAAGTCACCTAACCTATTTAACTCAGTTTCTTCATATGTCAAGAGGGCTGGAGAAGGAAATGGCAAGCCACTACAGTATTTTTGCCAAGAAAACCCCATATGGGTTCACAAAGATTCAGGCAAAACTGAAAAACCACTGAACAACAAAGAAATAAAATTCCAACTCTGGTGACAATAAAATACAATACATGATAAGTACATTATAGAGGAGCCAATGAAGTACCAGATGAGATTCAAGGACAAGGTGATGATACTGGGGGACTCCCACTTTTATTAACATCCTCTTTCTCAAGTTCCATTTTGAGAGATTTAAAAATGAGACTATCCTTGAGCTCCTGCCTTTAACAACTCATCTAATTCTGTTATTATGGTGAGATTTGAGGAAAGTAAAGGGAAGTCTCTATTCTGTTCTTTGGAAATTAGCTCAAAATAGACACTATTTGCGTAGTTACTGCAATCTTCCCCCTTCCCCCAAATTGTTTCTGAGAGTAAATTGCCTGCATGTCTGCATCCTTCCTGTCTGGGCTGGTGGAACAAAACAGCTCAGATTTTTCATGTTTCAGTGGAGAAGAGATTTGGGATCAGAGTGATTAACCCCAAGATGGTTTATCTTCTCAGGCTCTGTCCTGGCTCTCTAGGCAGCAGGCAACAGCTATCTGGTGAAATCATCAGGCTGTTTTTGATTATTCTCATTTATTGAAAAGCTCCTGAATGCCCCCCTCCCCAACTAATTGGCTGGGGCAGGGGGACAAAGGACAGGGAAGAGGAAAAGAAAGGGAATGATGAAAAATCTCTTCTCTAGCTCTCCAACTCATTCTGAATTGTTTCATTTCTGTCCCCCTACCTCCATGCCTGGAATTCACTCTCTCCTCCTCTCCCCACCATATTTAGAATTCAGTTTTATCTCATCTCTACAGATTAAAATTCTTCTCTTTCTTCCAGAACCAACTCACATGCAATTTCCTCTATGAAGTCTTCCTTGATTGTCCTTGCAAAAAGATCTCTCTTCAAATTTTCCTAGAGCCCTCTGCTTGGGTGAATTTATGTCCTAGAGCAAGAGCTGGAAGGGACTTTGGAGACCATTTATTAACCCCTGACATTTTACATTGCAGAGACAGGCCAAGGGAGATTTAGGGCTTTTCCAAAGCATATACAAGAGGCAAGTATTGTAGGCAGGATTAAAACTGAGATCTTTTGACTCTAGAACAGGTATTCTTTCCATTATACTAGCTATCCCAAGGTAGATTAAAGAGATTAAAAATGATGTAGATACTAGCTACCCATCCTTTGACCCCATAACCTTGTCTTGTACTTATCTTTGTCCATGTCATGTTCACCCCTCCCTTCCCTTCCTCCTTTCCAGTAGTCTATGAGCTCCTTTTTAGTTCTTTATCCCAAGAATGAAGCATCAGAATCTGCACATGATAGGAATTTCATATTTGGTGAATCCTTAGCTCTTAGGTAGGAAATTCTGATTTCACATAGTCATTCTAAACAGTTATGAGCACAAAACTCCAAATCAGTGTAGGCCACTCCACTAGCTTTGCCCTTCTGTTAGGTGTTCTCTAAGCAGCTCATATTCTTCACTCATATCTTCATTCTTTCAAAAAGCACTTAATGAAGTATCTACTATTTGCAGAGCCTTATGTGAAGTGCTGGGCTTCCCCAACAGGCCTTTCAAGGAGTTTGCAATGTAATGGATGAGTTGAATGAATATAGCATGGTCTGATGGTAGTGAGATATCTGGGGATTACTCCTTAACTGTGTTATGTGTTCTGGTAAATGACAACCCCTAATTGGATCACTCTGCCTTCATCTGTTCCTTCCAGATCCTCCCTTAAAAAACAAACAAACCGAAAACCTTTACCTTACATCTTGGAATCAGTACTGTGTGTTGGTTCCAAGGAAGAAAAACAGTAAAGGCTTGGCAATGGGGGTTAAGTGACTTGCCCAGTGTCACATAGGTAAGAAATGTTGATGCCCACTCCTTTTTTATTCCTTCTTCTTTATTTATAAATTCTTATACTGAGTTGGGGTGTGACTTTGCACCATCCCAAGGATCAAGGCTTCTTGCTCCTCAGTTTCAGTCTCTGGTCAGTGTCCTACTGTTATGTCAAGGTTCATGAATCACATGCCATATGTGAAAGAATTTTCAGTATAATCCTTTCATTTATAAAAAATAAAACCTAGTCCAGAACGGTTGAGTACACAGTGAGTTAATGACTCACTCTAAACCAAAACCCAGGCCTTCTGGCCCCTTAGTCCCCATGAAATGATGATGAGGGAGCTAAATATATTCTATACATCAGTGCAGTATACACTTTTATGATCTTGTACCTGGCAAAATTGTCCTCTATGGACTACTGAATTCATTTCTTATTCTTTAGTTCCTCATTTATTCATTCCTTGTTCATCCATCCATCCATTCATTATTCATTAAGTCATTTTTACTTATTGATCATTCATTCGTATTTCTCAATTGCCCACTCATTCCCAATGTATTTATTAGTTTCTTATCGATTTCTTCATTCCTCATCTCTTAATTATTAGACAAGTATTTATTTAACTCCAAAGGTATATCTAGCACATACTAGGACAGTGGTTTTCAAATTTTTTGCTCTCAGGATCCCTTTATACTCATAAAAATTATTGAAAAACATGTCCCAAGAGCTTTTGTCTATATACCTATCAATATTTACCATATTAGAAATTAAACATCTTTATACTGTGATGAATACCTTGTCCAAAGTCACACAGCTATGGTGTCTGAGATTATATTTGAATTCAAGACTTTGTAAGTCCATGGCAACTAGATAGTGTATAGAGCATTGGGCCTGGAGTCAGGAAGACCTGAGTTCAAAAGCAACATCAGACACTTACTAGGTGTGTGACTCTAGGCAAGTCACTTAATAGCTATTTGCCTAAGTGGCAGCAAGGTGGCTCGATGGTTGGAGTGCTGGGCCCGGAAGCAGGAGGACTTATCTTCTTGAGTTCAAATCTTTCATTCCTCTATTAAAAATCATAGATGACTCTGTATCATCTACTGAGTAAAGTCAAACTCTTCTTTTGGAAATTCAAGGTCTGCCACAATAGAGTACCATCTGACCTTTCTAGACTACTACCATATTCACCCATTCTGGCATCTAGCACAGTGCCTGGCTCATGGCAGTATAACTGACAAAGATGTGGACAACTTTATCTGTGAACACACTTTATGGTCTCTTCTCTTGGTGTCTTGGCTCTTCCATGGACTTGGAATGTGTCATTCAACTCAAAATGTCATCTCCTCCAAGAAGACTTACTGATTCCTGTTGTGAGAGTGACATCCCCTGCTCTAACTAGACAAGACATGTTGTCTTCAACTCCTCACTCTCTCCCCTCCCATATCCAATCTGTTGCCTTTCCATTTTATCTTTCTAACATTGCTCATGTGTCCTCCCTTCCCTCCTCTGACATTACCATCACTTTGTCCTTCATTAACTACCTCATGCTTGGACTATTGCCATGGTCTGCTGGTTCTTCTCCATGGAATAAGTATCTCCCCACTCTGGTCAATTCTTCACTCAGTTATCAAAGTCATCTTCCTAAAATAAAGGTCTGACCATGTCACATACCATTTCCTGCCCCCAACTCCCTCCCTTATTTAATAAATGCCATTAGCTTCCTGTCACCTTCAAGAGCAAATATAAAATTGTCTTTTTGGCATTTGAAGTCCTTTAAAACACACACACACACACACACACACACACACACACTTTATCAGTCTTACATCTTATACTTTGCCATGTACTCTGAAGTCCAGTGATTTTAAAAATCCTTACCTTTTTGTCTTAAAATCATTATTAAGTATTTATTCCAAGGCAGAAGATCAGTAAGAGCTGGACAACTAGAGTTAAGTGACTTGCCCAAAGATACACAGTCAAGTAGTGTATGATACCAGATTTGAACCCAGGGCCTCTCATCTCTAGGCCTGGCTATC
Organism: Monodelphis domestica; assembly: GCF_027887165.1. NCBI lineage: Eukaryota > Metazoa > Chordata > Mammalia > Didelphimorphia > Didelphidae > Monodelphis > Monodelphis domestica. Next base: position 316,298,904 of record NC_077227.1, read on the forward strand.
TATTCATTGTGCCACTTAACTGCCCCAACACTAGCCTTCCTATTGTTCTAAGAACAAGACACTCCAGAACTCAGCTCTAGGCTTTTTCTCTGACTGTCCTCCATATTGGAAATGCTCTTCCTCCTCAATTCTGCCTTCTGCCTAACTTCCTTCAAGTCCTAACTAAAGTCCCAACCTTCTACAGGAAGCCTGTCCAAATCCCCCTTAATAATGCCTTCCCTCCGTTGATTATTTCCAATTTATCCTATATATGGCTTGTTTGTTCATATTTGTTTGTATGCTGTCTCTCTCATTAAATTATGAACTCCTAGGGAATAGGGATTATCTTTTGCCTTTTTCATATCCCCATAGTACCTGGCACTTGATAAATTTTTATTGAATGACTCTAAACACTTAGAATGTAATAATGTATATCTTAGATAATTGAACCTTAATCCCTTGCTGGATTCTAAATTTCATAAAGATAGGCACCATGTTGTATCTAAGTATCTAAATCTATATATTTCCTCTCATTGCTCTGTATAAGAAAATAATATATCTGATACTATATAAATATATGTATAGGAAAGATATATGTATATTTGCATATATATAGTCCTCCTTTCTGGAAAGAAACAATTTCTTTTTGTTTTCTTGCTTTATTAGCTGCACATGGCCATATCAATTGACATTTGACTGATAGACTTTGTCTATCAGTCAAATGGGCTGACAAAGTCATATTTCTTCCTCTTTCTGCCCTTTCCCATGTCTTTCCATCTTCATATGGGTTGCCTCTCTTGACCCATATATATGAATTCTAGCCATTCTTTAGTGAAAACATAATGAATCCTATCCATTCCACCTTCTCCATAAAATCTTCCATAACTACACCATTCTGAACAAAGAAAGAGCCTGCAGGGGTTCATTAGGAAGCCAAGATCAAAAGAAGCAAAGGAAGTCTGGAATTGGAAAGGCAACCCTGTAAACTTCCTAAAAGCCAAGCTCAAAACAGAGCCCAGGAAATTAGGAGTCAGAAGACCAGTCTGAAATCAGGGAGCCTGATAAGTTCTAAAAGTCAAGAAACAAGATTGGGATAGAATCCAGTTTAGGGGTCTCTAGAAGGGATTCCAGTTTTTAGCAAGGGTTGGAATAAAGGTCCTTTGAAATCTTTTCTTTCTCTGGGAGTATGTGCTTTTAAGTATCAGGACAGTAGTTTCAAGGAGCCTGCAAAAGGAAGCAAATCCCACCTCAGACAGAAAACTCTTATATGCTTCCTTTTTGGGTATTCTCCCTGGGCCAACAAAGGGAAGAACATGAGCTATTTTCAGAGACGATAAATAAGTTTGCCTGCTAGAGTGAATAAAATGGTTTTAGATATCAGGGTAGATTTAGAAACTTTGATCCTCTGGAATAAGTACAACAGTTTTATTAGGCAAAGATAAGTCTTCCTTAATGGGTCCTTTCAATATTCATTGATACCCATCTTCCCAGTTAAGGTCTTTACCACTTAAACATTCTCCTTAGCTCCACTCATTTCTACAATTCATGCTGCCTTCTGCTGTCAGATTAATCTCAGTGATCAATGTCAATCCTCTGCTAAAAACAAAACAAATAAAATCCTTCAATCAGTGGCTTCCCATTGCCCACAGGAAAATATTCCAATGTCATGTTGACATTTTTTGTCAAAAAATTTTGTCATTTGGACATATAAGGCCCTCCACAATCTGGCTCCAAGTAATCTTACCAGAAATAACACATACTGATTGCATGGGTGCTATGCACCAAATAAACTAAACCATTTACTAGCTGCCTGTGGGGCATCTATGCTTGTATATGTTACATATTTTTTAAAACCCTTACTTTTTGCCTTAGAATTAATACTGTATATTGATTCCAAGACGGAAGAGTTGTAAAGGCAAAGTGACAGGGTAACACAGCTGGGAAGTGTCTGGGGTCACATTTGAACCCAGGACCTCCCATCTCTAAGTCTGGCTCTCAATCCACTGAGCCACCCAGCTGTCCCTGAGGATATTTTATGGTTGAATATACTCCATGATTTCCTGTCTTTGTGCCTTTATTTGATGTATTCCTTTTGCTTCATACTTCTTAGTTTATAAAGGGATGCCCTTCAATTGGGGAATTGCTGAACAAATTGTGGTATATGATGGTGATGGAATATTATTGTGCTATAAGGAATGATGAACAAGATGATTTCAGAAAGAGCTAGAAAGACCTACATGAATGGATGCAGAGTGAAATAGCAGAACAGTAACAGTAATATTTAGAACAATCAAATGCGATAGACTTTGCAACTAACAGCAATACAATGATCTAGGACAATTCTAGGGACTTATGACACAGAATGTTATCCACCTTCAGAGTAAAACTGTTGGAGTAGAAATGCAGATGAAGACCTATTATTTATTACTTGTTCCATTGGGAGTATATTTGGGGGGGTTGGGCTCTCTAAGATTTTTCAATTACAAAAATGGATAATATGGAGATGTTTTGTGTGATAATACCAATAACCCAGATTGAATTGCTTATCAGCTCCTGAAAGGGGGAAGGAAGAAGGAAGGGAGATAATATGGATCATTTGACTTTGGGAAACTTAAGTGAAAGTTTGTTATTAAAATTAAAAAATAAAAAAATTCTTAATTTGTCTTCGCAACTGTAGAATTACTGCTCTTATTCTTCATGAACCCATGGACATGAATGTTACCTCCTCCACAAAGCCTTCCCTGATACTCCAAGCTAGAAGAAGGATAAACAATGTTAATCCTAGAGATGATATAGTTCAAAACTGGGGTTCCCAAAGGTTAAGTGACTTTCCCAGTGTCAAAAAACTCATAAGAAGTAGGGGAAATGTTGCTAGACGACAACTAATGTGAAAAATATCTGGATGTTTTGGTGACTTTTATGTTTGATATTACATGGACATATACACAACATGGTACACATGTTTGATATCATGTGGACATACACACATGATGCATATATGTGTGTCATGTAGACACACGTACAAATATGTTTTATATCATATTGATATGTATGTAAATGATATATAACTAGGACATAGTTGATATTATTTATACAACACGATAGTCAAAGATGTTAATGGGATTTTAGGCTTTATTAAGAGAGAAGTAGCATGTTAGTATCCCTGTAGTCTGCCCTGATCATATTATTTTTCTATGATGGTATTTTCCTGGAAAGTTTCCCGTTTGGAATCAGAGAGCCTGAGTTTGGGTCATGGCTTTGCCACTTGACCAGCTGTGCCACCTTGTGTAGTTTCTTCACCTTTCAGACTTTGAGTCAACTTTTCTCTAAAAGGAGGATTTTAACTAGATGGACTTTATGATTCCATCCACCTCCAAAGTTATGATCCTTTTCATGCTAAGGAAGAGTAATCAGGGCAAGTGGCAGACCAGGTAAAGTACTCTAGGAAAATCAAAGGGAGTAACAATCATTTTTATTTGGGGGTTATTTGGGAATGCTTCATGGGAAAGATGGCATCTGAGCCAAGTCTTAAAAAAAAAAAAAGAAGATTCCAATGGGCAGGAATGAGGAGAGAGTACATTCTAGGCAAGGGAGTAAATGACTTACCCAAAAGTTTTTTAAAATGGAGTCAATGAACTTAAAAAAATTTTTTTTGATAACTTCATTTCTATGCATTTGGTTTCCTTTGTAATCCCATGTACTTCAATTTTTTTAAATCTAAAAATATTTTTTTCCTGAAAAAGACTTTATGGGCTTCACCAGTCTGTCAAAGGGGTCCACAACACAAAAATAGTTAAGGATCCCTGATCAGAACAAAAATGGAGAAGACTAGTATTATATTAGGATCCAGATGATTTTGAGTTGCAAGATGAGTTAAAGATCAACCAGGTTATCCTTTTATTTTACAGATGAAGAAAACTCAGAACTAGAAAGGGGAGACTTAATTTTCCCCAAGTTCACACTGGTTTTAAGTAGCAGAACTGGGATCTGAATCCAGAACATCTAACTTAGAATCTATAGCTCTTTCCACTATGTCAGACTAAGTGACCAGCCAGTGATTGAAAGACAAGGTTAGTGAGGAAGGCTGGACTCAGATTGTTCTAGATTTTGAATGCCAGACTAAGAAGTCCTTAAAGGGCTAGTGGAGGTAGGTGGTAGAGGATAGATAGAAAAGGATGGCTGAAGCTTAGGGGGTGTGACAAGAATGAAATGCGGCTTTGTTCCCCAGTGAACTTTCCCCACGGGGCAAAGACACAATCCTTGACCCCATTGGCTTCAACCGCAGAAGCTGGATTCCCCTGATGCCGAGGAGTTGGGGACCATTTGCAAAGTTGGATGAGAAGTGATTCCCATCTGTTGTTATGGTTACGCGGAGTGGAAAATAATTTCCTGTAATTTATCTTCAGATCATTTATGTCGGATACAAACACAGATTAAGCTGAATGCCATGGTAATTTTTCCTCCAATTTTGTTAGAAACCATAAGACATTCATTTTTCTTTCATAAATAAGGGCTCTGGCGTGTCATGCTCGGTCAGAGAAGATAAAATGGATCTAATTAAGTGGCATCAGAAGATCGCTTTGCTGTGTTCATTGGAGCAACAGAATTACTCTTACCTGCTTATTCTTTCTGAAACGACAGGGATGATTATGGAAATAACACAAGATCAAGGAAGTCTTGCTTGACCTGAGACTGGCTGTGACAACAGCGTGGCGGTGGGGGCTTACCAAAGTGAATGAGCCATTTCCCAAGCCCGGTGGACCACAAATCAGAGTTGATCTGTAGTCTTTGTTAGGGTGGATGGAATTGCATTTTTGAGCATGATTGGGCTGCCACACACAGTACAGGAGATGAAACAGAGAGTTCAATTGCTGTGTTGACACACAGGGACTCTTCTACAGCTCACTTGCTGTAGAGATGAAGCACGCTTGTCTCTGGGTGGCTGTGAGGGGAGCCCAGCCATGAAGTTCAGGGGAGGAAATGGATCTCCCATATCTATCCTTTCCTCTCTACACCATGACCACTCCTCGCCATCATTGTAGGTGATTCTTACTCCTTTCCTAGAATGCTGCAATATCTTCTAATGCGGAGGTATCAAATTTATTGGGAGAGTTTGGCAGCAAAACCTCCCAGTGTGTCAGGAACCAGATTAAAATATAATTGGGGAATGTTTAACAAAACAAATACAAATATAATATATGGTATAAATAATGTTAATTTGTGGTTTTCTAAATCGGCATATGGACAAAGGTATTTTTTCTACTTCAGTTTGACACTAATTATGTTCCTTCCCCCTTTTAGACCCTTACTTTCTATTTTAGAATTGATACAAGGATTAGTTCTAACACAGAAGAGTGGGAGGGGCTAGGCAATTGAGGTTAAGTGACTTGCCCAGAGTCACACAGCTAGGAGGTGTCTGGCACTCTAGCTACTGAGCCACCTAGATGCCCTGACTCTACTGTTCTATAGGTCTTCTTGCTTCAAAGATCTTACAATCTATTCTTTATATCAATGCTAGAATAATTGTTCTTAAATAAAAATCTAGTTATGCAACTCTTCTGTGCAAAAATTTTCAGTCCATTAACTAAAAGTTCAAATTTTTGTGCTTGGCATTCAAGGCTATTTATAGCTTACCTTTCCAGGTTGCTCACATATTATAATTCTTCTCCATACGGTCTCTATTCTAGGTAAATTGGACAAGTCTGTGCTCCTCAAACAGACACTGTGTGTATCTTTGCTCAGAATGTTACCAGTATCTGATACCCTCCCTGCCCTTTCTTCACCTTGATTCTTATATACCCTGTACAAATAATTAAACATTACATTCTCCAGGAAACTTTCCTTTATTCCTACTGGCAGCCACCACTCTTGTTCTTCCCATGTAGTTCTCCCAAGGGCACAGAGGGCTTTTAAATCATACTTCTTCAATACAATTTTCAAAAACCGTTACCTTCCATCTTAGAATAACTACTGTGTATTGGTTCCAAAATAGAAGAACCAGTAAGGGCTAAGCAATGAGGGTTAAGAGACTTGACCAGGATCACATAGCTAGAAAATATCTGAGGTCAGATTTGAACCCAAGACTGCTTATCTCTAAGCCTTAATCTACTGAGTAGCCCCCTGCATATCTGTTAAAATAACATTTTGTTTCTGCCTTCTCCACCAATCCCAATGAAGCAGGGGCTGGAAGAGAGAGAAAAATTCTAATTAATTGAAAAAATTAATTATATGAAAAAAGAGGGGGCAGCTAGGTGGCTCAGTGGACTGAGAGCCAGACCTACAGATAGGAGGTTGAAGGTTCAAATCTGGTCTCAGACACTTCCCAGCTGTGTGACCCTGGGCAAGTCACTTGACCCCCATTGCCTAGCCCTTACCTCTCTTCTGCTTTAGAACCTGTACACAGTATTGATTCTAAGAGAAAAGGTAAGGGTTTAAAAATTTTTAAATAAAATAAAAAAGTAAGATTAGTGGCTTTGTCAATGACCTCAAATTATTCATCTGGCAAAAGAAAACATTCTATAACAGATCTGTAAAATATGTAGGCAAGAAGTATGTCAGACAATACGAAACTGTAAGACTATTAAATTGGGACAAAACTGTGTGGATTGATTTATTATGCATGATCTACAACCATGGCACTCTCTCAGTTTACTACATGATAATACAATGTTCACCAAATTTTCCTGAAAAATATAATTTAATAGGGATAACAAATTCTAATTCAGGGAAAGAGTGCACCTAATGCAATCCAGTAGGAACAATTGCCTGATATCTTACACATCCAATCAAAAGAATTGTAATTTTTTTTAAAGAATGGAGCAGGATGACAACTGCTTTGGTATATCCACCCAACTAATTGTCATAGAGGGTATTTTTAGTGAAGGAAGGAGACTAATATTTAATATACTAAGAAATTTACTGGAGGCAAAATCCCCAAAGAAGAGCGAATAGTAGAAGCATTCCATAAAAATTTTCCATGTACAAATGTCTGAAGTTTAGCCACAAAGTAAGAGAAACTAGAAGTAAAGAGGCAAATTTAACCTCATAGATTTTACCAAGATTTTGGTAAAATGATATCTGTGATTAGAATAAGGCCGTAGAGGGATAGAACTTATTTAAAAGAAACAGGAGAGTGGGGTGAGGATGGGGATGGGCAGCTTTGTTCATTAAGAAGCTATATTTATGAGGCAGCTAGATGGTTCAGAGGTTTGAGAGCCAAGCCTGGTGATGGAAATCCTGGGTTCAAATTTGGCCTCAGACACTTCCCAGCTGTGTGACCCTGGGCAAGTCACTTAACTCCCATTGCCCAGCCCTTACTCATCTTCTGCCTTGTAACTAATATACAGTATTGACTCAAAGATGGAAGGTATGGGTTTAAAATAAGAAAGAAGGTATACTTATTTGAAGAAGTCCAGAGAACCACAGTGGGAAAAGCAAGGTAGAGAGCATACTTTGAGGGAAAACCAATGGAGGAAGAAATTGAAAAGATTTGCAAATTGAACAATCATCTCATCAGCCCATTAGAGTCAGTTCTAAGAACACCCCTTCCTATAGGAGAGAAGATTTAGGAGAGATATAATAAGTAGATCCATGCATTTGTCACATGGAAGAAGGGTTAGATTTTTTTTTCTCTTGGACCCAGAGAGCAGAATCTGGAACAAATTGGTGAAAGCTACATGAAGGGAAATTTAGGCTTAGTGATAGGGGCCCCCATCCCACCTTTCTAACAGTGAGAACTGCAGTGATCCTTCTCTGAGCTACATACCACCCACCAGCTTCTCCTCAGAGAGCGGGTCCCCAGAGGCTGATTATCCCAGGTTCAAAGTATGGCAATGGATCTGTACTCTTAAAACTATCACATTGACTTTGAATACTCAAATAGTTGATGCAATTAGCACCAAGGAAAGGTGTTTAATGAAATGGCATGCATGTATCAATAGCCACATGAGAAAAATGCTCTAATTATAAATAATTAGAGAAATTTAAATTCAGACAACTCCCAAATACCATTTCTTACCCGTTGTATTGGCTAAGATTAAAAAAAAAGGAAGAAAAATGACAAATACTGCAGGGGCTCAGGGAAAGCATGTATATGAATGCAGCTGTTGGTGGACCTGTGAACTAGTCCAGCCATTCTGGAAAGAGATCAAAGAAAGAAGAAAAGGACATGTGTCCAAAAATATTTTATAGCAGCTTTTTTTTTTTGTACTGGCAAAGAATTAGAAACAGGGCATGACCATCAATTGAGGATTGGTATATGAATATAAGAGAATATTGCTGTGCACATGATATCATAAGGTTCTGATATAATGTATGCAATAATATTCTTTATTATCTATTAATTAAAATTATATTATAATTGATTGATATTATTGAAAATAAAATTATCTATTTATATATTATTATCTAATATTATCTTGGTATCTCCAGCACCGAGGACATAGTAGGTGCTTGTTTCTATTATTGTCTTGTCTAACTTTTCATGACCCCATGGACCATACTATCCATGGACTTTCCTTGTCAAAGATGCTGGAGAATTTCCTGCTCCAGGGATTCAAGCAACCGACATTAAGTAACTTGCCCAGGTCACATAGCTAATAAGTTTCTGAGGCTGGATCTGAACTCAAGTCTTCCTGACTCCAAGTATGGCACTCTATCCATTGCTCCCACCTAGCTGCTTGACACATAGTAGGTCCTCTTACTCCCATTCCACTTTCTATAGCCTGGGACTCAGAGTACTAGGAGTCACCTTACATTCCAGCCCTTTCCTTTAATCACCTTTTCCTTTGTGAATGACTGGGAAGAATCTGTTTCTACATGCAATAGGGTTGAATCAGAGTTATTATCATGGGCAGTGGCTTCTGGTTTCCCTGGCTTCCTTCAGGTCCCAAATGAAGTCCCTTTAAATTACCTTCCACACAAGCCTTTCCCAATTTCTCTTAATTCTAGTGCTTTTCCTATGTTGGTTGTTTCTTATTTATTCTATACTTAGCTTCTTGGTACATATTTATTTGTATCTTGTCTCTTGCATTGGATAAGTGTTCCATGAGTACCGAAATGGTCTTTTGTCTTTTTAAAAAAATCTTCAGTGTTGACTCAGTGCCTGGTACATAGTAGGTGCTTAATGAATGCTGACCAATACAGATACAAGTAGACCCTGAATCTGGACCCTGAGCCTCAAGCTTGTGTCCTTTTTTGTACCCACTGAAGTGGATGCAGTCAAGGTAGGGATCCTGAGTGGACATTTTAAATGTTTAACTTCTCTGTTGTTAATTCACAAGTTTAAAAAAAAAATTCTGTAAGGGTTTTGCTTTCTTATTTTGTAGATTCAATTAGAATTACTATGTATCTAGAACATAATTACCTTTTCAAGGTTGAATATATTTGCAGAAAACAACTATTTCATTATCTATCTATCTATCTATCTATCTATCTATCTATCTATCTATCCAAGTAAATATAAAGTACATAAACAGAAATCACAAAGTAATTTCCAAGAGTCAGGGCACTAGCAGTTGGAGCAGTGTCAAGAAAGTTTCCGTGCAGGAATTATTACTTGAGCTGAATTCTGAAGGCTTCTGAGGGGGTAGCTAAGTGGTGAGATGGATAGATAGAGTGCTTGGCCTGGAGTCAGGAGATTCATCTTCCTGAGTTCAAATCCAGCCTCCCACACTTACTAGCTCTATGACCCTGGGAAAGCCATTAAAACTTGTGTGCCTTAGTTTCCTCATCTGTAAAATGAGCTGGAGAGGCAAATGGCAAACCACTCCAGTATCTTTGCCAAGAAAACCCCAAATGGGATCATGAAGGGTTGAACACAAATGAGAAACAAGACCTTTAGAGGCAGAGGTGAGGAGGGAGGACATTCTGGGCAGGACAAACAACTTGTTTAAAGCTAAGTAACAAGAGATGGAATGATTCTCTGGCCTTTCTCTAGCATGCCATAGAAATCCCTCTACCCTGGAAGTTTTCCACCCCTGGGCTTCACACAGTGTAATTCTGCTTTTGCCTTTGCAGCTCTATCTGTAACTGGCTGGTTCCTCCCAGAACTCCTGTTTTAAGGCAGAGGCTCAGGCCAGTCATGTTTTCATTCCTCTTTGGGGTGTATTCTTGACTCTAGACCTTTTCCTTTTTCCTTTTATTAAAAAACAACAACAACAACAACAACAAAAGCCTCTTACTTTCCCTCTGTAAATTGCAGAACTGTAAAAAGCAGAAGCGTGGCAAGGGTTAGGCAATGAGGGTTAAGTGGCTTGCCCAGGGTCATACAGCTGGGAAGTGTCTGAGGTTAGATCTGAACCCAGGAAGTCCCATCTCTAGACCTCACTCAATTTACTGAATCACCTAACTGTCCTCTCTAGACTTTCACTGTGCTCTCCTTCCACCCCATTCTGTGTTGTCTTTCAGCTTCCTTTCATACATTATTCCCCCTCTCCCACCCCATTAGAATGTAAGCTCCTTGATGTCAAGGACTGATTTTCTGTTTTCATTTGTATCCCCAGATCTTAGCTCAGTGCCTAGTGCCTAGTCATTACTGTTGGAATAAAAATCTGTGATAAAATGACACATGTAAAACCACGTGGAACTGCTTGTTGGCTATGGAGGAAGGGTGGGAGGAGGGAAAAGAAAGAACATGAATCATGTAACCATGGAAAAATATTCCAAATTAATTAATTAAATAAAAATTTCCAGATTAAAAAAATCTATGATAAAGAGAAATTGAGAGATAAAGTTCCAAGGGTGATCAATTTATCAGCAAGGGTGGCCATTGCTAATGAAAAGGATTCAAGACTCTTCAGGTGTCAAGGACAACACTGACAGGCAGAGGAATAGTATTATAATATTTTTCAGTTACTATTCTTCATTATAGACATCCCTCATTTCTCATTGGTTGGTGACCTCATATCAGTTTCTCATCAGGTGATCTATCATCCCTTGTCTCATATCCCCTGGAAAGTCTCCTGGTTGGTCATTTCTGGGGATGGGGGCCAGGACACTTGTGGTTTACATGCTAGTCCTTAGAGATGGGCTTAGAACCTTTGTGACTGGAAAACATGCTGAAAGAAAGGAACCTGGAATAATATAACCTGAGTTGTTTTCCTCTTGTGGGACGTGGATGACAAGCTACAAGAGTGGAGCAGGCGTCTGAAGTTATAGGTTTAAAGAGCTCACACAATGAGAGGGACTAATCAATACAGTAGATGGTTTAAGTCCAATGAAAGAACAGAAATCTTAAGACTCTGATCAGATCCTCATGCACTTCCTAGCTATAAGACCCTGGGCAAGTCACTTAATTCCCATTGTCTAGCCCTTACTTCTTTTCTTTCTTAGAACCAGTGCATAGTATTGATTTTAGGATAGATTGAGTTAAAAAAAAGACTCAATCAGCTCACCATACATCAATGATCAACCAATACTAATGATTAATCAATTTTCAATCTCACAGCACTTAATAAATGCTTATTGACTTGACTTGTTCACTAGAACAGTTAGGGGGTAGGAGTAATTTCTACAGGCCTCAGACACCAGCTTTAAGCTGTGTAATGTAAGTCACTTAATCTCTGCCTTAGTTTCTTCAACCATAAAATGGGCATAATAAAAGCACTTACCTGTTAGGAGGTTATGTGGATCAAGTGAGATGATATTTATAAAATACTTAGCACAGTGTCTGGCACATAGTTTGATCCCTTCCTCCCTCCTCACTTTCCTATTTTTCCTTCTTTTCCCTTCCTATGTTAGTTAGGTTCTTCCTTTTCTTAAAAGATATTGAAACTATGTTCAAGACTTAATTGGCCAAGAGTACTAAAGGGTCTTAGACATCTCAGAACAAAAAGCTACAAGGAGTTCCAGTTTCTTACTGATTCTTGGCTAACAGAAGCCCATGGGTACCTTAGAGGAAGAAGAGTTACAGTCAGCTGAATCAGTGAGGAATCCTGCCTTAATATCCCCTGCTAGTGTCTCAGTTTGTTATAGTCTCAAGTTTAAATTATCAAGGGTTGGGTTTGGTCAGCTCTGGCTTAGAGTAGGCTGAAGACAGAGTACATTAAAAAAGTAATAGCCCTGGACAGATAGGCTAAAGCCAGATTATGAAGGGTTTTAAATGTCACATAGAGGAGCCAGATTTGGGTAGGAGACAGATATGATTGTTTTTTAGGAGAGTGATATGATTAAGCATATACTTTAACAATATCTTTTGAATGGATACTTGATCTAGAACTAAAGAGTGATACCATAAACAAATTAGGGGGGAAATGGAAAAGTTTACCTGCCAGATTTATGGGTAAAGCAAAAAAATTATGATTAAAGAAGATAAAGAGAATATAACAAAAAGAAAATGGATAATTTTGATTAGAATAAATTAAAAAATGAAGAGGACTGATGAATTTGAAAAAAATTATAGCAAATATCTCTAAAAAGGCCTCATTTCTCAGATATGTCAAAATATGTAAAATTTATAAATATAAATATTTATATAAATATAAATATAAATAAAATAAAATATAAAGTATTTCTCAATTGAAAAATGGTCAAAGGATACAAACAGGTAATTCTCAGAGGGAGAAATTTAAATGATCTATAGTCACATAAAAATACTGCATATCACAATTGATTAGAGAAATGCAAATTTAAAAAACTCTGAGATGTAACCTCACATCCATCAGATTTACTAATATGAACAAAAAAACCAATAAATGTTGGAGACTATATAGAAAAATTGGGACTCTAATGCATTGTTGGTGTGACTGTGAGCTGATACATCTGAGTACAATATGGAACCACACTTAAAGGGCCATAAAACTACACATACCCTTTGATAACACAATTAGGTTTGCATCACAGAGAGATAAGAAATAGGGGGGAAGGACCCATTACTGCAAAAATATTTTTAACAACTCTTTTATAGCAGCAAAGAATTGGAAACTGCGGGAATGTCCAACATTTGGGAAATGGACAAAAAAGTTTTGGTATATGGTTGAAATGGAAAACTATTGAACCATAAGAAATGAACAAAATAATTTCAGAAAAACCTGGAAAGACTTACAAGAACTGATGTAAAGTGAAGTGAGCAAAACAAGGAGAACAATGTCTACAGTAACAGAAATATTGTTTGGTGATCAACTATGAAGGATGAAACTGTTATCATCAAAACAAGGTTCTAAGGAGCAACCCTCCAGGTTGCTCCACTCATGCTGTCTTGCTTTCCTCCTGAGGAACAGCTCTTCCACCCAAGATGTTCCACCTAGGAGACAGGCTTCTTCTACCTGTGCTGCCTCCTGGTCAGATTCAACATTACTTTCCAAATTAATAAATGTCTCTTTATTTTTAAGCCAAGTTTTGGACTCTTGCATTCTTGCAACAGATATCCTTCCTGAGCCCCAGGGGTTCATCTCTGAACCCCACAACATTTGGGTACCTAACATGATTGGCTCCCCTGAAAGCTACTCCTATACCCCGGATCATCCATGAGGACACAACTTTTCAGAAACAGGTGTTGAAGGGGGAACAGAAGCCACTTATTCCTGTGAGCCACTGGAAGATCGCAAATTCCTTTTCCAGAAAAAAACAACCTAAGGACACTATGGAATAAGTAGTCCCCTTCCCCCCTTCCTCCTTGTTATCATAAATCTCTCTTGCTTTAGCCATGACTATCCTTTTTCTTACACTTTCTGTCTTTTCCTGTGTGTGTGTGTGTGTGTGTGTGTGTGTGTGTGTGTGTGTGTGTTTTAATAATGCATGTCCAGCCAGCTGGATAGATAATTTTTCTGATTCAACTTGGGGGAGCAATAGCCAAAGCAGGTTCCTCTGACTGTTGGGTGTGTATGAAGCACCCCCAAAGCAGAGAGAACCTCAGGCCTCTAGCCTGTGGATTTCAGTGCCTCTGAGGCTTACTCAAAACCTAAGGCTTCAGGGAGATTCTCATCCACTCCAGTTTTGACTACTCCCCTATGGAACATGTGGACCTTGCATTTGTAATGTTGTCACTTCTCTAGTTGCTTCTAGGGTGAAAGCACTCATTGGAGTCACTGAGATGCCATTACAACCCCCACAACGGTCCTAGCTTGAACCCCTGGACATTGCCTACAGCCAATACCTCTCCTTACAATAGGCAGGGACAGCTCTACAACCATTCTCAGCTCTGAAGAAGCTACTTAACATTGAGACCATTGCCCATTTTTCCTTTAAACATTTGGAGAATGGGGGAGGTGGCATGGGCATTGTATCCCTAGAAACTATGGCAGACTATGATCAGGGAAATTCCTTTGCTCCCTTACACCCTCTGACTCCCAACCTAAAACATCTGACCCTGAGAGGATTACCCTCCTTTGATTGTCCCACTGATTTGAGATGGGCAAAGAGATATACCTCATCCATCTGTCTTCCAAATCTTGAGAACCACCCCGAGCCTTTGGGTAAATCCCCTCCCTAACCTCTTGTCCCAGAGTCAGGTTCTCACTGCTGTAAAAGAATATAAAACCCCCAGAATTGAGGCCTTCTGGGAGCAACCCTCATGCTGTCTTGCTGTCCTCCTGAAGAACAGCTCTTCTACTCATGCTGTTCCACCTAGGAGACAGGCTTCTACCTAAGCTGCCTCCTGGTCAGATTCAACATTACTTTCCAAATTAATAAATTTCTCTTTATTTTAAGCCCCCCCAAAAAACCCCAACCCAAAAACAAAAACAAAAAACCAAGGTTCCAAGATAACCCCAAGGGACTGTGTGATTTTTGGAATTGCTTATTTTCAAAAAACTGAATCTTGTGAAGATAGATGATAATCCATCTTAATTCCTTCTATATCAAAAAGATAGCTGATAAAAACCAATTTTGTGTCTCTTCCTTAGGGGTTTTTTCCCTCACAAACCACCAAAGATGATCGATCTTTCCTATCTTTATTGTAGTACTTTGTGGTGGAAAATAATCATTCATGGAAATGTTTCTAAATGTTGAAAAATGGATTCCATAGTAAAGGAGATGATGGGAACAAAACACATCTTTATTCCAGGATTATAAGCACAGTCTTCTACTTTTCTTTTCTTTTTAGCAATGAAAATCTAAACTTCTACGAAATGTGGAGCCAGTGAGATGTAGAATTTAAATTTAATGTGTAATACTTGAAGTATTATTTTTTATAAAGTTCATTATCTGACAAAATAGAACCACATGATTAAATTTTTCTACCTGCTCAAAAATCCCTGCTCCACCAAAAATGAGACACGGAACTCCACCCAATTTATATCCTGTCTACTTCAGCATGTAACAATAGGAAATGAGTAGGGTGTTGGGAATGGTAGTTTTGTTGGGGATCATATATAATAGATAATAGGGTAACAGTTTCTAATTACACAGAAATAAGCTGCCTAGTGAAGATCAATAAACCAACAACAGATACTGTATCAATTATATCTAACAGGACTCATGATAAAAGAATATTATCTACATCCAAAGAAGGAATTGATGGGATCTAATTGCAGATCAAAACAAGCCATCTTTCACTTTATTTCCTTCATGAGATTTTTTATTGGGTGTGTGATAGGTGTCTTCACTCATGGTATAAGAAGTATGGAGATATGTATTACATGAAAAAAAGAATAGCATTTTGATAGCAGAGTGAGAAGAGAGAAAACACTTAACATGTTCATAGTATCATAGGGACATTAGAAGGCATCTAGTCAAATCTCTTCATTGTATTGAAGAGGAACTAAGATCTAGACAGAATAAGTCTAGACACAAGGAGTGTGGCTATGAATATTTTTGTATAAGTATTTTTCCTTATTATCTCTTTGGGGTAAAAGCCAAGCAGTTTTATGGCTGGATCAAAGAACAGGCAGTATTTTAAAGCCCTTTGGGCATAATTCGAAATTACCCTCCAGAATG
This sequence comes from Monodelphis domestica, assembly GCF_027887165.1. Classification (NCBI taxonomy): domain Eukaryota; kingdom Metazoa; phylum Chordata; class Mammalia; order Didelphimorphia; family Didelphidae; genus Monodelphis; species Monodelphis domestica. Next base: position 316,314,756 of record NC_077227.1, read on the forward strand.
GCTAGACCAATTCACAAATCTACTATCAATGCATTAGTGTCCTGATTTCCCTACAACCCCTCCAACATTTATTATTTCCCTTTACTATCATGTTGGCCAATCTGCTAGGTGTGAGGTAATATCAGAGTGTTGCTTTGATTTGCATTTCTCTAATTATGAGAGATTTAGAACACTTTTTCATGTGCTTATTGATAGTTTTGATTTTCATTTGATTCATGTCCCTTGACCATTTGTCAATTGGGAAACAGCTTGATTCTTTGTATAATTGACTTAGCTCCTTATAAATATGAGAAATGAGACCTCTGTCAGAAAAGGTTTTAGTTATAAATTTTTTCTCCAACTTGTTGCTTCTTTTTAAATTTTGGTTGCATTGGGTTTTTTTTTTGTACAGAAACTTTTAAATTTAATATAATCAAAATTATTCATTTTTCTTTTTGTAGTGTTCTCTAAATCTCCTGCTTGGTCTTAATTTCCTTCCTTTCCCATAGATCTGACAGATACACTATTCTATGTTCACCTAATTTACTTATAGTTTCCTTCTTTATATATTTAAGTCATTTACTCATTCTGAATTAATCTTGATATAGGATGTAAGATGTTGATATAGACCTAGTTTCTCCCATACAGTTTTCCATTTCTGCCAGCAGTTTTTGTTGAATAGTGTGTTCTTGCCCCAAAGGCTGGGAATTTGGGGTTTATTGAATACTATCTTGCTACTCTCATTTACCCCAAGTTTATTCCATTGATCCACCCTTCTATCTCTAAGCCAGTACCATGTTGTTTTGATGACCACTACTTTATAATATAGTTTGAAATCTGATAATCCTAGGTCTCCATCCTTCACTTTTTTTCATTATTTCCCTTGATATTCATGATCTTTTGTTCTTCCAGATGAATTTTGTAATAATTTTTTCTAATTCTATAAAAAAAATTTGGTAGTTTGATAGGTATAGCACTGAATAAATAAATTAATTTAGGTAGGCTTACTATTTTTATTATATTTGTAATTGATGTTTTTCCAATTGTTTAGATCTAGTTTTGTTTGTGTGAAGAATGTTTTGTAGTTATGTTCATATAATTCTTGAATTTGTTTTGGCAAGTAGATTCCCAAGTATTTTGTATTTTCTAGAGTGATTTTATTTTTTTTTTTTTTTTTTTAAATATATTTTATTTGGTCATTTCCAAGCATTATTCGTTAAAGACATAGATCATTTTCTTTTCCTCCCCCCCCCAACCCCCCATAGCCGACGCGTAAGTCCACTGGGCATTAGATGTTTTCTTGATTTGAACCCATTGCTTTGTTGATAGTATTTGCATTAGAGTGTTCATTTAGAGTCTATCCTCTGTCATGTCCCCTCAATCTTTGTATTCAGGCAGTTGCTTTTTCTCGGTGTTTCCACTCCCATAGTTTATCCTTTGCTTATGAATGGTGTTTTTTTCTCCTGGGTCCCTGCAAGTTGTTCAGGGACATTACACCACCACTAATGGAGAAGTCCATTACGTTCGATGATACCACAGTGTGTTTGTCTCTGTGTACAATGTTCTCCTGGTTCTGCTCCTCTCGCTCTGCATCACTTCCTGGAGGTTGTTCCAGTCTCCATGGAACTTCTCCACTTTATTATTCCTTTTAGCGCAATAGTACTCCATCACCAACATATACCACAGTTTGTTCAGCCATTCCCCAATTGATGGGCATCCCCTCATTTTCCAGTTTTGGGCCACCACAAAGAGCGCAGCTATGAATATTTTTGTACAAGTCTTTGTGTCCATTATCTCTTTGGGGTACAGACCCAGCAGTGCTATGGCTGGGTCAAAGGGTAGATATTCTTTTGTCGCCCTTTGGGCATAGTTCCAAATTGCCCTCCAGAATGGTTGGATCAGTTCACAGCTCCACCAGCAATGAATTAATGTCCCTACTTTGCCACATCCCCTCCAGCATTCATTACTTTCCTTTGCTGTTATGTTAGCCAATCTGCTAGGTGTGAGGTGATACCTCAGAGTTGTTTTGATTTGCATCTCTCTGATTATAAGAGATGTAGAACACTTCTTCATGTGCTTGTTAATAGTTTTGATTTCTTTATCTGAGAACTGCCTATCCATTTCCCTTGCCCATTTATCAATTGGAGAATGGCTTGATTTTGTGTACAATTGATTTAGCTCTTTATAAATATGAGTAATTAAACCTTTGTCAGAGGTTTCTATGAAGATTTTTTCCCAATTTGTTGTTTCCCTTCTGATTTTAGTTATATTGGTTTTGTTTGTACAAAAGCTTTTTAGTTTGATGTAGTCAAAATTATTTATTTTACATTTTGTGATTCTTTCTATATCTTGCTTGGTTTTAAAGCCTTTCCCCTCCCAAAGGTCTGACATGTATACTATTCTGTGTTTACCCAATTTACTTATGGTTTCCTTCTTTATGTTTAAGTCACTCACCCATTTTGAATTTATCTTGGTGTAGGGTGTGAGGTGTTGATCTATTCCTAGTCTCTCCCACACTGTCTTCCAATTTTCCCAGCAGTTTTTATGAAATAGTGGATTTTTGTCCCAAAAGCTGGGATCTTTGGGTTTATCGTATACTGTCTTGCTGAGGTCGCTTTCCCCCAGTCTATTCCACTGATCTTCCTTTCTATTTCTTAGCCAGTACCAAATTGTTTTGATGACTGCTGCTTTGTAATATAGTTTTAGGTCAGGGACTGCAAGGCCCCCATCATATGTGTTTTTTTTCATTATTTCCCTGGATATCCTTGATCTTTTGTTCTTCCAAATGAACTTTGTTATGGTTTTTTCTAAATCAGTGAAGAAGTATTTTGGTAGTTCAATGGGTATGGCACTAAATAGATAAATAAGTTTGGGTAGGATGGTCATTTTTATTATATTGGCTCGTCCTATCCATGAGCAGTTAATGTTTTTCCATTTGTTCAAGTCTAGTTTTAGTTGTGTGGCGAGTGTTTTGTAGTTGTGTTCATATAGTTCCTGTGTTTGTCTTGGGAGGTAGATTCCTAGGTATTTTATTTTGTCTAAGGTGATTTTGAATGGGATTTCTCTTTCTAGTTCTTGCTGCTGAGCTGTGTTGGAGATATATAGAAAAGCTGATGATTTATGTGGGTTTATTTTGTATCCTGCAACTTTGCTAAAGTTGTTGATTATTTCAATTAGCTTTTTGGTTGAATCTCTAGGATTCTTTAAGTAGACCATCATGTCATCCGCAAAGAGTGATAACTTGGTCTCCTCCTTGCCTATTTTGATGCCTTCAATTCCTTTATCTTCTCTAATTGCTACTGCTAGTGTTTCTAGTACAATGTCAAATAGTAGAGGTGATAATGGGCATCCTTGTTTCACTCCTGATCTTATTGGGAATGCATCTAGTTTATCCCCATTGCAGATGATATTAGCTGTTGGTTTTAGATATATACTGTTTATTATTTTTAGGAATGACCCTTCTATTCCTATGCTTTCTAGTGTTTTTAATAGGAATGGGTGTTGTATTTTATCAAAGGCTTTTTCTGCATCTATTGAAATAATCATGTGATTCTTGCTAGTTTGCTTGTTGATGTGGTCAATTATGTGGATGGTTTTCCTAATGTTGAACCAGCCCTGCATCCCTGGTATGAATCCTACTTGATCATGGTGAATGATCCTTCTGATCACTTGCTGGAGTCTTTTTGCTAGTATCCTATTTAAGATTTTTGCATCTATATTCATTAGGGAGATTGGCCTATAGTTTTCTTTCTCTGTTTTTGACCTGCCTGGTTTTGGAATCAGTACCATGTTTGTGTCGTAAAAGGAGTTTGGTAGAACTCCCTCTTTGCTTATTATGTCAAATAGTTTGTATAGTATTGGGATTAACTGTTCTCTGAATGTTTGATAGAATTCACAGGTGAATCCATCAGGCCCTGGGGACTTTTTCTTTGGAAGTTCTTTGATGGCTTGTTGGATTTCAATTTCTGATATGGGATTATTTAGGAATTCTATTTCCTCTTCTGTTAGTCTAGGCAGTTTGTATTTTTGTATATATTCATCCATTTCTCCTAAATTGGTGTATTTATTGCCATATAATTGGGCAAAGTAATTTCTAATGATTGCCTTAATTTCCTCCTCATTGGAGGTGCTGTCCCCCTTTTCATCTTTAATGCTGTGAATTTGCTTTTCTTCCTTCCTTTTTTTAACTAGATTGACCAGTACCTTGTCTATTTTGTTTGTTTTTTCAAAGTACCAGCTTCTTGTCTCATTTATTAAATCAATAGTTCTATCACTTTCGATTTTATTAATTTCTCCCTTAATTTTTAGGATTTCTAATTTGGTTTTCTGCTGGGGGTTTTTAATTTGATCGCTTTCCAGTTTTTTCATTTGCATTTCCAATTGATTGATCTCTGCTCTCCCTTGTTTGTTAATATAAGCATTCAGGGATATGAATTTACCTCTGATTACCGCTTTGGCTGCATCCCAAAAGGTTTGGAAGGATGTTTCGCCATTGTCATTTTCCTCGATGAAATTATTAATTGTTTCTATGATTTCTTCTTTAACTAAACGGTTTTGGAGTATCATATTGTTTAATTTCCAATTGGTTTTAGATTTGGTTTTCCATGTACCATTACTAATCATTATTTTTATTGCCTTGTGATCTGAGAAGGCTGCATTCATTATTTCTGCTTTTCTGCATTTGTGTGCTATGTTTCTGTGACCTAATGTATGGTCAATTTTTGTGAATGTGCCATGTGGTGCTGAGAAGAAGGTGTATTCCTTTTTATCCCTATTTATTTTTCTCCATATGTCTATTAATTCTAATTTTTCTAAGATTTCATTCACTTCTTTTACCTCTTTCTTATTTATTTTTTGATTTGATTTATCTAAATTTGATAATGGTTGGTTTAAGTCTCCCACTAGTATGGTTTTATTGTCTATTTCTTCCTTCAATTCTCCTAGTTTCTCCATTAGAAATTTGGGTGCTATATTATTTGGTGCATACATATTGATTAATGATATTTCCTCATTGTCTATAGTCCCTTTTAACAAAATATAATTACCTTCCCTATCCCTTTTGATCAGGTCTATTTTTGCATTGGCTTTATCAGATATCATGATTACCACTCCTGCCTTCTTTCTATCAGTTGAAGCCCAGAAGGTCTTACTCCATCCTTTAATTCTGACCTTGTGGGTGTCAACCCGCCTCATGTGTGTTTCTTGAAGACAACATATGGTAGGGTTTTGGATTCTAATCCATTCTGCTATTCGTCTACGTTTTATGGGTGAGTTCATCCCATTCACGTTCAAAGTTATGATTGTCATTTGTGGACTCCCTGGCATTTTGATTGCCTTCCCTAATTCTAACCTTTTCTTCTTCGGCTCTACCTTTTAGTCCAGTGATTTACTTTGAAACAGTCCCCCTTGTCCCCTCCCTTGATGTTTCCCTTTTTAGTCCCTCCCTTTTTGTTCCCTCCCCCTCCCCCCTCTCTTACCCTCCCTTTTTGTTCTCCCTCTCCCCCTCCCCCCCTTGGTTTTCCCTTCTCCTTACCCTTGTTGGGTAAGATAGAATTCAAGATCCCAATGGATCTGGAGGTTTTTCCCTCTCAGAGCTGATTTCCCTGAGATTGAGGTTTAAGTAACCCCCGCCCCCCCTCTCTTCCTCTCCTTCTTATAGGAGTTTTCTTCCCCTCCCCTTCCCATGTGAATCTTTGTGTGAGAATGATTATTCTATTTGGTCTTTCTTTACCCCCTATTTATACATTACATTTTCCCCACATGTTAGTATACATAGGTTGATATAAATGTAGTCCTTATAGAAGAGAGTTTGAGTAAAAGAAGAAGATAACATTTTCCCCTTTCCTTAATATTTACCTTTTCAGGTATTCCTTGCTCTTTGATTTTCGGTATCAAACTTTCCACAGAGCTCTGGTCTTTTCTTTGCAAAAAGTTGGAAGTCTTCTATTTTGTTGAATGCCCATACTTTCCCTTGGAAGTATATAGTCAGTTTTGCTGGGTAGCTGATTCTTGGTTGGAGACCCAGCTCTCTTGCCTTTCTGAAGATCATGTTCCATGCCTTACGATCATTCAGAGTAGAACTTGCAAGGTCTTGGGTGACCCTGATTGGCATTCCTTTATATCTAAATTGTCTTTTTCTGGCTTCCTGTAGGATTTTTTCTTTTGTTTGATAGCTTTGGAATTTGGCAATTACATTCCTGGGAGTTGTCTTTTGGGGGTTTAGTGTAGAAGGTGTTCTGTGAGCTCTGTCAGTGGCTGTATTGCCCCCTTGTTCTAGAATCTCTGGGCAATTTTCTTTGATTATATCTTGTATCACCATGTCCAGTTTGGTGTTTATTTCTGGCTTATCTGGGAGTCCAATTATTCTTAAATTATCCCTTCTCCCCCTATTTTCCAGATCTATCACCTTGTCGGTGAGATATTTTATGTTCTCTTCTAATTTCTTGGTATTTTGGCTTTGCTTTATTGATTCTTGCTCTTTTACACGATCGTTGTCTTCCAGCTGCCTGATTCTGGCCTTTAAAGCCTGGTTTTCTTTTACAGTTTGGTCAAACTGGTTTTGTAGATGTGTGAATTTCTTTTGCATTATTTCCAACTTTTCCTCCCAGAAGGCTTCCATCTTTTTGGTCATTTCTGATTCAAATTCTTCATAGGTTTGTGGAGAGTTTCCATTTCCTTTGGAAGGTTTTGGAGCATTTTCTTTTATATTATCTTCTGTCTGCTCTGTATTTTGTATTTTGGCTCCATAGAATGTGTCCAAAGTCGCCCCTTTCTTCTTATTTTTCTTGGTATTTTGGGGCTTCTGTGGTTCTGTGGAGTTTGTCATCTCTGAATGTGGAGGATTAGTTTTTCTTGTCTCTTTCTGGTGTTCAGAGGCAGTCCTGGGCAGATAGTTCTATGGGCTTTCCCTGGGTTAAACTGAATATGCCTCACTGGAACTGGAATGGAAGGGTCGGACCACGAGGCCACACTCTCCCCCCGGCTCGCTTTCCGGAAGTTGCCTTCAGAATCGCTGGCCGTGAGGCTGTTTCGTCGGCCTGCGGGGGGATGGGCTGCCGCTTCCCCAAGCTCCGAGAGCACAGACTTTCACTGAGACTTGGATAGCAGGATCTAGCCCGTGAGGCTGTCTTGCCCGCCCTGAGGGTTGCTGTTGTTTTGACCAGCTCTCTGCAGCGGAAGCCCCAGGCAGTAACTTTCACCGGGACTGTAGAAGGCCCTGAGGGTTGTTGTTCCTCAGACCCTGCTCTCTGAGCCGGCCGGGCTGCGGCTTCCGGGAGCCTTGGACTCTGCGCTCCTACCCCTGAGGTCCGAGTGATCTCGGGTTCTGGCTTTTAAGGGGAGCCGTACCTTTTGATCCGGGTCGAGGTCCAGGAGGAGGGTTCCCAGGGTCTGTGCTGTTGATCGTTTTGAATTTCGGCGCCTTAGGAGCTTATCGTTTGAGATTGGTCGGGAAGGGTTTTCCGGAGATCTGAGCTTTAGCTTTCTCTAAGCTGCCATCTTAACCGGAAGTGTCTAGAGTGATTTTAAATGGAGTTTCCCTTTCTAACTCTTGCTGCTGGGTTTTGTTGGAAACATATAAGATTTATGTGGCTTTTATTTTGTACCCTGCCATTTTGCTGAAGTTATTGTTTCTACTGGTTTTTTAAATTTATTTTTTGGATTTTCTAGGGATACCATCATGCCATCTGCAAAGAGTGATAGTTTAGTTTCCTCATTGCCTACTTTGATCCCTTAAATTTCTTTTTCTTCTCTAATCACTACTACTAGCATTTCTAGTACAATGTTAAACAGTAGTGGTGATAATGGGCGTCCCTGTTTCACTCTTGATCTAACTTATCCCCATTGCAGATGATACTTGTTGATGATTTTAAAGAAATATTGTTTATTATTTTGAGTAAAGGCCCTTCTATTCCTATACTTTTTAGTGTTTTCAGTAGGAATGGATGTTGTAGTATATCAAAGGCTTTTTCTGCATCAATTGAGATAATCGTGTGATTTCTATTAGTCTGGTTGTTGAAATATTCAAGTATGAGGATGATTTTCCTAATATTAAATCATCCTTGCATTCCTGGTATAAATCACACCTAGTCATAGTGAATAATCCTTGTGATAACTTGTAGCCTTTTAGCTAGTATTTTACTCAAGATTTTTGCATCTGTGTTCATTAAGGATCGATTAGTCTGTAGTTTTCCTTCTCTATTTTTGATCTTCTGGCTTGGAAATCAGTACCATATTTGTATCATAAAAAGAATTTGGTAAGACTCCTCCTTTGCTTATTTTGTCAAGTCGTTTGTAGAGTATTAGGATTAATTGATTTAAATGTTTAACAGAATTCACTTGTGAATCCATCTGACCCTGGGGATTTTTTCTTAGGGAATTCTTTAATGACTTGTTCAATTTCATTTTTTTGATATGGGGTTATTTAAGCATTTTATTTTCTCTTCTGTGAATCTAGGCAATTTACATTTTTGTAAATATTCATCAATTTCACCTAGATTGCCATATTTATTGACATATAAATGGGAAAAATAGTTCTTAATAATTATTTTAATTTCCTCTTCATTAGAGGTGAGATCAACCTTTTCATTCATGATATCATTAATTTGGTCCTCTCCTTTCTTTTTTAAATTATATTAACCAATACTTTATCTATTTTATTTGTTTTTTCAAAATACCAGCTCAACTTATTTATTAGTTTAATAGTTCTTTTACTTTCATTTTTATTAATTTCTCCTTTGATTTTTAGGATTTCCAATTTTGTATTTATCTGAGGGTTTTTAATTTGTTCTTTTTCTAGTTTTTTTTAGTTGCATGCCCAATTTCTTAATCTCTTTCTCTTTTTTTGTTAACATGGGCACTCAGGGATATAAAGTTTCCCCTGAGTACTGCTTTTGCAGTATCCCAAAAAATTTGATATGTTGTTTCCTCATTGTCATTTTCCTCAGTGAAATCATTAATTGTTTCTATGATTTGTTCTTTAACAAACCAGTTTTGGAGAATGTTATTATTTAATTTCCTATTAATTTTTGATTTGTCTCTTCATGTACCCTTACTAATTATAATTTTTATTGCATTATGATATGGAAAAGTTGCATTTATTATTTCTGCAGTTTTCTTGGACAATTTCTTGTAATATGATGTCAAGGCTCTTATTTTATTCCAAGCTTTCTGATGGGCCAGTATTCTCAAATTGTATCTCCTGAATCTGTTTTCCTGGTTAATTGTCTGTCTGATTTTCAGCTATGATCTTTTGATTTTCCTTTTTGGTCTGGCATATTCTGCTTTTCATGGTTTCCAGCACATCAGTTTACATCTCCAATTTGCTTATTATATTAGTACCTATTCTTCCATGTGGGCAATTTTGTCTTTTAAAAATTTTCCCCCTTTTTTATTACTTTTATTTCTTTTTCCCACTTTCCTTTGCATTTTTCTTCTATCTTTCTTACTTGGCTCTTGAACTTCTTTTTGAGTTCCTTGAGAGCTTGTAACCAATTTCCATTGTTTTTGCAAAGTTTGGATGTGTTTACTTGTTTGTCACTCTCTGCTGTTGCTTCTGTATTTTGCTCTTTTTTCCTCTATAGAAATTATCCAGGGTCAAAAGCTTTTTTTTTCCCCCCGCTGCTTATTCCTTTTGCTACTAGTGGATTGGGGTTCCTGCATGTTGGTGGACATTGCTTTCTTAGCTTATATCTCATAGGGATTTGCCTTGGTGGTATCTTCCCTTCCCAGTCAGAAGCCTGAGTGAGGAGGGCAGGAATTTCTTTTGTTTGGAGTTCTTTAAAGCATTTTGCCCTGAGACTATTTTTTTTCCAGTCCCTGCTGCCTCTGCTATGGTTTCTGCCCAATCTCAGGGCTCTGCATTCTTCTGCTTCAGGTCCCAAGTCTTCCTTGCAAGGCCTTTACTGCCCTTAGGGGCAAGTCTGTGATGCTCTCAGTCAGCCCCTGAGAATTTAGAGATTGCCCTGGCCCTTGCTTTGACATGGTAGGTGGTGTGGGGGAAGGATGATCAGTTTGATCTTTGATAAGTGTAATTTTGTCCCCTTATAGTGTGGAAATCTCCAAAACTGACTACCTTTAAGACTGCATCCAGTGGGAGAGCCCCTTTACTCATTTGACTTTGATTTCTATCCTTTTGAGATGCTTTGTAATGATTGAGAGGAAGGAAATTCAGAAAGCTCCTGCTATTCTGCCACCAGCTTAGTTCTGCCTCCCCCCCACCCCTGAACTATGTTTTAGGCAAATTACTTTAGCTTGCCTTGCCAAATGAAGGAATAATGAACTGGAGAATTGGAAGAATTGTGTCAGGCAGACCACTCAGCAAGCTTTTGTAGTTGTCCTGATACTTGGAGGGGTAGCTAAGGTGGCTTAATAGATTGAGAGCCAGACTTAGAGATGGAAGGTCCTGGGTTCAAGCAGTGCCATCCTGAGCAAGTCACTTAAATCCCATTGCCTAGCCCTTATCACTCTTCTGCCTTGGAACCAATACACAGGATTGATTCTAAAACAGAAGGTAAGAGTTTAGAAAAATTCGAAATGAGGGTCTGCACCAGGATGGCAGTTATATAAGAGGAGAGATGGGGGCAAATTAAAGAGATGTTGCAAAGATGAGACTGGGAGACTTTGGCAACAGCTTGAATATGAAGGGTGGGGAGAATGAGAAATATTGAGGAATATAAGATAACCACAAAGTGAGCTTAGGAGTCCAAGATGATGGTGGCACCCTCAATGGTAATAGGGACATTTGAAAGAGGGGAGAGTTTGGGGGTAAAGATAATAAGCTCAGTTTGGGATATGTTGAATTTAAAATATTTACAGGACTTTCATTTCAAGATTTCTAATTAGCATTTGGAGATGTAAGACTATAGGAGAGTAGAGAGATTATAGATGGAAAAGTAGATTTGAGATCCATCAGCATAGAGATGTTAATTGAATCCATGGGAACCAATGAAATCTGTAAGTACTATTGTACTGTATTGTATTGTATTGTATTGTATTGTATTGTATTGTATTGTATTGTATTGTATTGTATGATAGAAATCTATCATAGAAATATGGAGGGAAAAGAGATGAGGACCTAAGACAAAGCCTATGGGACACTCATGATCAGTATCATGATCAGGGTATAAGTAAATGAAGATCCAGTTAAGCAGTCTGAAGAGTGGTCAAATGGGTCAGAATAGAACCAAGAGAGGAGAGTGTCCACCAAATATAGATAGAGAGGCCAAAAAGGTCTCTGTAGCACATTACTTTGAGGCAGGGGACCAATTAGGAGTCACTGCAATGATCCAGGTGAGGGATAATGAGGAACTGAATTGAGGTGCTGAGTCTGAGTGAGGAGAAAGAGATAATGTGCTATTTTATGGAGGTAGAATAGAAAAGACTGGCCAATGGATCAGTTATGCATATGGAGAGTTAAGAAGAGTGAGGAATCAAGAAAATTATTCTGGAATTGCAGATCAGGATGCCTGGAAGGATTGTGGTGCCCTTCACAGAAAAAAAAGGAATTTTTTGTTTTCATTGTATGAATGATTTGCATGGCAATAAATCAAGGTGGGAGAAAGAGAATAAGTTCTGTTTGGGGCAAGTTGAGTTTGAAATCCATTTTAAATGTCCAGACATCCATTTATAACATGGGACTGGAATTCTGGAGAGATCAAACATATCCAAGTATATGGATATATAGCTCTAGGGGTTATCTGAATGGTAATGAACATTGGAACTAAGAGAGCTGATAAGATTGTAAAAAGGAGTTAGTTCAGTATCTAGTTAGTTCAGTGGATTGAGAGCCAGGCCTAGAGATGGGAGGTCCTGAGTTCAAATCTTGCTGTGTGACTCTGGGCAAGTTGATTAACCCCCATTACCTATCCCTTGCTATTCTTCTGCCTTGCAACCAAATGATTCTAAGACAAAAGGTAATTTTTTTTTTTAAAGAAAGGGAATAGAAAGAGAAGGTAAGGAAGCCCTGAATAGAAGTTTGAAGGACACTCATTAGGTATGGCATAGATGATGTCCTAGAAAAGAGACTGAGGAGATGAAATGCACCATCCCAGATACTGGGGAACATATAATTCTGATATGGTTACTAACCTCTTTAATCATCATCCTATAACATTTCTTCCTTTTGTCAATAATTTTTTTTCAAAAAGTCTACCTACTCCCTCTGTTCCCACTTTCTTCTTGACCCATTACAGTCTGGCTCTCGATTTTATCATTCCATTGGAATTGCTCTTTCCAAAATTACCAGTGATCTCTTAGTCCCCACAACCCAAGGGTCTTTTCTCAATCTTTATTATCCTTGATCCCTCTGCAGTCTTTTACAACACTGATCACTCTCTCTTTCTTGATACTCTTCTCTCTAGGTTTCTGGGAAACCATTCTTTCCAAATTCTTGTTTTATCTCTATGACCTTTTATGGATCTTCTTCTAAATCAAGCCTTCTAATCATAGGTCCTTCAGGGTTCTGCCCTGGGCCCTCTTCTCTTCTTCCTCTATACTACTTCATTTGCTGATCTCTTCAGCTCCTGTGGATTTAATTACTATTTTCTTAAACCTATTATTCCTGCCTCAATCCCTCTGCTGACTCCCAATTTCATATTTCCAACTGCCTTTCATGCATCTCAACGTGGAAGTCTAACAGACATCTTAAACTCCAACATGTTCAAAACAGAACTCATTATCTTTCTCCACAAGACCCCACTTCCTCCACCTTCCCTATTACTATAGAGAGCAACACCATTTCCCCAATTCCTTAGGCTTACAACCTAGGAGTTATCCTGGATTCTTCTCTATCTCTTATTCCTCATATCTAAACTGTTGGCATGACCTATTGATTTTACCCTTGCCAAACCTCTTGGTTATGTTCCCTTGTCTTTCTTGACTCTGCCAGCACTCTAATGCAAGCCTTCATCACCTCATACCTGAAATATTACAATAGACTGCTAATAGGTCAGCCTGCCTTAAGTCTCTCTCCCCTACCATCTAATCTGCATTTGGTCATTAAAGTGATTTTTCTTAAAGTACTTGTCTGACCATGGCACTCATCACTCAATAAACTCTAGTGACTCCATATTACCTCCAGGATCAAATGCAAAAGACTCTGACATTCAAATCTCTTCATAACCTAGCTCCTTACATTTTCTCTGATCCCACTAATGATCTGTAACTCTAAATTTGCACTTTTACTTCTCATTCCTCCATGGACAAAAGCTTATTTTTCTTTATTGTTTTAATTGCTGTTCCATTCATTCTAACTACAGAATACAATTGAAACTTTTTAAAGTTTAAATTTAAATTTAAAATTAGTTTTAAATTTAAAAAATTAAATTTTGCTGAAAAAAATCTTTTTTGAAACTTTTTTTTTTTCAGACGAGGGGCAAATTAGCTAAGCAACTAGCAACATGTGATATGCAGATTTAAGTCAAGGGTCATGGGAAGGAATTCAGAAATGGGTTTTCCATAGAGAAAAAAAATTAAGAAAATAGAAAAAATACAGAGACAGTAAACTTTGCTTCTGGATGTATTTACTATTCCATTCGTTTCCCATACTCTACTTCCTCTCTCCCCCAACTTACTACAGCTTAAAACATTCCATGCTTTCTCATCCTTTGTAGTGCTCTACCAGTCTTTCTGTTGCTACTTTATAAAGGATCTATTCAATACACTAGTGGACTTCCTGTGGTCCTTTCTGAAGGACCTTGAAGGATCTTGAAGACACTCATGGAGCTGTAGGATTGTCCATCTGATGCTTCGTTCTTGAGACATGATCATACCATCTCAATTTCTGGTCACAAACATTCGGGTGATGGAATTGTTGTTAGTGGAAGGTTGCTTATACTGAAACTTGTCTTTCCACAGTCCTTTGTATCACTTACAAGTTTCCTTTTCTTTTTTTCTTTTTCAACTAATAAGCATTTACTTTTTCTTCCTCCTCCCTTCACCTCAAAGATAACAAAAGAAAAACAAAATCTTGTAACAAATACAGATAGTCAAGTAAAAATAAATTTCAACTGATACTATGCTGTTGAATGGGGAAGAATGGAGTGTTTATTTGAAAAATACCTTGGTAAACCTTTTGTATGAAGGATAAGTCAAGCCAAACAACAGTGACCCCATTCATGGTCGACTGTTGCTGTCAGAATGACTGACAATGTTTTGTTTAGACTGAGGACATAGCATTATAGAATTTGAGAGCTGAAAGGAACCTCAGTGTCCATCTAGTCTGATTCTTGCAAGAATCAATCCCCATTAAAACACAAGTGACCATCAAATCTTTGTTTATAGATATCCAAGGAGGTGGAATCTACAAGATACTCCGTTTCCTAACACAGCATTTTTACTGGCTGTTCCCTGTACTTGGAATACTTTCTCTGCCTCCCAACTTCACCAGCTTCCTTCAAGTCTCAGTCAGAACCTCATCCTCTATAGGAAAAATTTCCAGATACCCTATTAATTAATTCTTGATGCCTCACATTTTGCCTTAAAATTGATACAAAGTGTCTGTTCCAAGGCAGAAGAGCAGTAAGGGCTAGGCAATGGGGGGTTAAGTGACTTTCCCAAGGTCACATAGCTAGGATCTATACTATGTCTTGGTTTCAAGGCAGAAGAGCAATAAGGGCAAGGCAATGAGAATTAAGTAACTTGCCCAACTAGGAAGTGTCTGAGTCCAAATTTGAACCCAGGACTTCCTAATTCTCTATCCACTGGGCTACCTACCTGCCCAATCCCCCTTTATTCTAATACCTCCTAGTTTATCCTTTCTAGGTCATATTTGTGTCCAGTTAGTTGTTTGCATAGTGCCTTTCCCATTAGGCTATGAATTCATGGAGAACAGGGATTGCCTTTTGTGCTGCTTTGTATCCTCATTGTTTAGCACAAAGCCTGGCCCAAAGCACTTAAATTCTTATTGACCAACAGCACCCGGGGTAATTTATTCCATTTCTGGACAGCTCTGGTGATTAGGATATTTCCCCTAACATCAGGTCTAAATTTGCCTCTTCTATTCATTGTTCTACATCATTGTTCCTGATTCAGGCGTCGGGAATGAAAAGGAACAATTTAATCCCTTGTCCATGTGACAGGTCTTCAGAAGCCTCCAAGAGAGCCGTCATGTCCTATCTTGGACTTTGCTTTCACTGGCTAAACATCCCCAGTTCCTATGACACAGACTCTTTCCTGGGCACGCTCTCCACCACAGAATTTAGCATGATATGAATTTTAAGTCTTAACTCTAGGAAATCGTGTATTGATTGTGGCGTATGAATATAATGGGATACTCTTGGGCCATGAGAAATGATACAAACGATTCTACTCGTTGGCGGCTGCATGTGACGAGATTCCTGAAACATCAGCTGCCCCCAAGAGTGAGTAGGTGAATGCAGAATTTCTCCAAAGTCTTCATGGTGGGCTATTAAAACTTAAAATCCCACTGAGACTTTTGGGACACCTCAGATGATAATAAGAATTCCTACCTGTAGAGGACTTTGGAATGTAGACAACGTACCTTCCTCACAAGATCCAAGAGGACAGGTAGTGAAAAGGTCCTTTGTCAGAGCTGGACTTTTGAGATTCACCGGGGTTAAGTGATATCTGAGATGAGACGCCAAGACGGTGCTGGAGCAGAAAGTCGAGCCTTATTACTTTGCCACTCGGCTTCGCAAATTTAAATGATTTATAGTGGATGAGCTCTAAGAATAAATTTAATAAAATAAAATAATTTTAATAATAAAAACTTAATAAAAATGCTGGCCCCAGGCAGGCTAAGTCTGGACTCCAACTCTGAACTCAGGCTTTTTATCTTTTAGGGTCCGGGACCTGTTCATTTTCTGGGTCTCGGAGTCCCGGCTTACTGGGAAAGGCTAAGGCAGCTTCTTCCCAGAGAGAAAAGTGTCAGGCTGGAAGGTTTGATTGCTGGGGAAGCTTGAAGAAAATACTTTTGGTAGAAGCTGCTTTATTTTTTTATTTTTAAAACCCTTACCTTCCGTCTTGGAGTCAATACAGTGTATTGGCTCCAAGGCAGACGAGTGGTAAGGGCTGGCAATGGGGGTCAAGTGGCTTGCCCAGGGTCACACAGCTGGGAAGTGTCTGAGGGCAGATTTGAACCTAGGACCTCCCATCTCTAGGCCTGGCTCTCAATCCACTGTGCTACCCAGCTGCCCCCAGAAGCTGCTTTATTACAGGCAGTGAGGTGGCACAATGGATGGAATGATAGATCTTGAGTTTGGAAGATCAGAATGCCAATCTGACCTCAGACACCTACTAGTTGTGTGATCCTGGGAAAGTCATTTAACCTCTCTGTAAAATGGCACCTACCTCCAGGGTGGTTGTTAGGATAAATGAGACAGTGCTTTGACACTTTAAAGTTCTATTATACAAGATAAATTGTTACTATTCCAAGGGCCCGAATGCCTTTTCTTCTATATTCTTCCTTTTGTACACATACATGCATATGTAACTTCTTTGATCCCTTCTATCCACTGAGCCCCTTAGAATGGTTTTAAGCTAGCAAAGCTTATATAAGAAAGTGCTTTGGGAAAGGTGGATTTGAGATCAGTGGATTTGAGAGCCAGGACTAGAGATGGGAGATTCCGGGTTCAAATCTGATGTCAGATACTTCCATCTGTGTAGTGACCCTGAGCAAGTCATTTAACTCCCTTTGCATAGCCCTAATCGCTTTTTCTGCCTTGGAACAGTACCAAGGATTGAAAGTTAAGGGTTAAGAAAACATAAGTAAATTGCTTTGCAAACTCTATGTACTTCAGTCATTATCATGCCTTTGCCTGGATCTTCCCAAGTACTTCTTCCACTCTTCTTTATATTACTGCTATTGATTTATATTCATTTTCCCACAATGGACTCAAACTGCTAAAGGGGGCCAGGAGAGTGGGAAGATTATTGTTTGGGCATTAGGTCACATGGATTTGGATCCTGAATCCTGTTCAAAAACAACAACCTCTCTGTGCCTCTAATTCTTTCACCTGTAGACCTGGGATTAAAAACGCTCCCATTTCACAGGGTTAATTGGAGGAAAGCGCTTAGTAAATTCTAAGGAAGCTATAAAATGTGAGCTCTTCTTCTTAGTACTGTGCCTGAGGGCAGTGTGGTGCAGTGGGTTTGGAGCTGAGAAATCGGGTTTAAATCTCAGCTCTTCTATTTCCTACAGATGGCCCACTGGGTGCTGTCTGAGCTTCAGTTTCCTCATCAATGAAAAGGAGCAAAGAATAAAAATAAATAGAAAGTCTATTTCATACTCACAGGGATACTCTGAGGCTCAAATGACCTAATGTGTTTCCTTGGGACCCAACAGAAGACAGGAAGTGCTTATCAATGTCAAAGAGAATTTATTAGGCACTAATTAGGTACCAGCTAGGTAGGGGCAGGTAAATGGCAAAGTAGATAGAGTGCTGATCTGGGGGATCAGGAGGCCTTCTCTTCCTGAGTTTGAATCTAGCCTCAGACAGTTTCTAGTTATGTGGCTCTGGGCTAGTCTCTTCAGCTGTTTGCCTCAGTTTCCTTATCTGAAAAATGAGCTGGAGAAGGAAAGAGAAAACCACTCTGGTATCTTTGCCAAGAAAACTCCAACTGAGGTCTGGTCAAGACTGAAAAAGGTCTAAACAACAAAGGCACCAGATACTGGGTTAAACTCAGAGGATGCCAAGAAAGATGAAAACACTGGTCCTTGCCCTCATAGCATTCATAGTCTAAGGGGGAGACAAGAGGTAAACATGTAAGGACATACAAGATGTTTGCAGAGTGGATGAGAGGAAATCTCTGAGGACAAGGCAATAGCAGCTGGGGGGACTATGAAAGGTCTAATTTAACTAATATGGAAGCCAAAGATAAAAAATTGGAAACATTGGTCTTTTTCCAAACTCCCACTTGGACTGGCTGATGTTCTCTGGCGTACAGCCAAGCTACAAATCCCAGGCCTTGGTTAGGTCTTTGCTTCTGGCACTGGCCCCTTGCTGAATCACTGAGGCTTAGGCTGTCTGCAAGCAAACCTCTTTTTACGAAAGAGTCTCTGCAGTATCAGCTGTATGCATTGTGGGAATAATAACAACAATCTCACATATATGGGGCATCTTAAGGTTTTTAATAGGTTTAACCTATTATACTCCATGACACACTAATATAAGTCCTATTATTGACACTTTATAGATGAGAAACTGAGGACTCTCAGAATGGAACAGTTTGTTTGTTGTCCAAAGTCTTATAAACTTTGAAATCAGCACTTGATTCATTCCCTTAAAAAAAATTTTTTTTAGGCAATAGGGGTTAAGTGACTTGCCCAGGGTCACACAGATAGGAAGTGACTGAGGCCATATTTGAACCCAGGACCTCCCATCTCTAGGACTGGCTCTCAATTCACTGAGCCACCCAGGTGCCCCCTCATTCACTCCTAATACTGCACCTGTCCTAGAAATCAAATTGTTTCCTCATTGACTTATGAAATCATTTCTACATAATAATACCTAGAATTCCTAGAGTGCTTTAAGATTTGCAAAGAGCTTTTTGATGCTCACAGCAACCCTGGGTATAAAGGTCTACTATTATCTTTACTTTTCCGGTGAGGAAACTGAAGCAGAAAACATCTTGTGACTTCTCCAGTGCTACAAACATAAGTGCCTGAGACTGGTTTTGAACTTAGTTCTTCCTGACACCAAACACATTGCTTTATCCACTGTAGTAAAAAGTTACCCTTTAATTTAACTTCCTACAATTATTCATCAGTGTATGTAAAAGTTGCAAACCTTAAAGTGTTATATAAGTAGTCCCTATTAAATTTATTTAGCAGCCACAGTGTAATTCATTGTTGATGGGGATACAGAAGTCTATTCTATTGTTCAGCTGTGTTTAACTTTTCATGACCCTATATTCTGTTTTCTTTTTTTTTTTTAAACCCTTACCTTCTGTCTTGGAGTCAATACTGTGTATTGGCTCCAAGGCAGAAGAGTGGTAAGGGCTAGGCAATGGGGGTCAAGTGACTTGCCCAGGGTCACACAACTGGGAAGTGTCTGAGGCCAGATTTGAACCTAGGACCTCCCGTCTCTAGGCCTGGCTCTCAATCCACTGAGCTACCCAGCTGCCCCCTATATTTTATTTTCTTGACAAAGATACCTGAGAGTTTTTGTACAAACAAAAGTAATGTAACCAAAATTAGAATGGGAACTACAAACTGGGAAAAATGCTTTTTTTAACAGATTTCCCTGATAAAGGTCTAAATTCTCAATTCTATAGAGAACTAAGTCAAAATTATAATATAAGTTATTCCCCAATTTACAAATGGTCAGTGGATATGAACAAGCAATTTTCAGATGAAGAAATCAAAGCCTTCAATAATCATATGAAAAAAATGTTCCAAATCACTCTTGATTAGAGAAATGCAAATTAAAACAATTCTGAGTTACCCCTTCACACTTTTCAGATTGGCCAATGTGACAGTAAAGGAAAGTGATAAATGTTGGAGGGGTTGTGGCAAAATTGGGCACTAATGCATTATTGGTGGAATTGTGGACTGATCCAATCATTCTGGAGGGCAATCTGGAACTATGCAGAAAGGGTTATAAAACTGTGCTTTCACTTTGATCCTGTAACACCTCTACTGGGTCTGTATCTAAAAGAAGTAATAAAGTTAGAGAAAATCCTGCTTGTACAGAAATGTTTTTAGCGGACCTTTTTGTAGTAGCAAAGAATTGGAAATTAAAGGTATGTCCATCAGTTGGAGAATGACTGAACAAATTGTGGTACATGTTAGTGATGGAATATTATTGTGCTATAAGAAATGATAAGCAGGAGGATTTCAGAAAAAAGCTGGAAAGATCTGCAGGAGTTGATGCAGAGAGAAATAAGCAGAACTGGAAGAGCTTTGTACACAATAACAGCAATATTGTATGATGATTATCTGTGAAAACTTGGCTACTCTCAGCAATGCACTGATCTGGGACAATCCTGGAAGGCTTATGACAAGGAATGCTATCCACCTCCAGAGAAAGAACTGCTGAGTTGGATGAACGTGGATCAAAGCGTACTATCTTCCATATCGGAGTATCTATGATTTTATTTGGTGTTTTGGTTCTGTATGAGTGTGCTCTTATGACAATGACCAATGTGGAAATGTGTTTTGCATGACAATACCTGTATGGCTCAGATCAAATTGCTTCCCATCTCTGAGTGGAGGGAAGGGAGAGAAGAACGTGATTTATCGTTTTAGAAACATATGTTGAAAATTATTATCACATACAATTGGGAAAATAAAATATTTTTGAATTAAAAAAAAAAAAGATACTGGAGTGGTTTGCCATTTCCTTCAACAGTGGATTAAGGTCAACAGAGGTTAAGCAGCTTGCTTAGGGTCACATGAGACAGATTTGAACTCAGGTCTTCTTGACTCCGTTGATCTACCTGGCAGCCTCCTAGAAAAACAGTTTAAGAGAGTTCCCCAAAGTCCCATAGCTAGCCAGATTTGAATTGAGATCTTCCTGACGTCCGGTCCAGAGCTCTGACCCTTGAGCCATTTCAGCTGCCCCTATCTGTTACCTCTAGAGTAGTCTATATCACCCCAAATGCTTTTTTCCCCATTGAAATTTTGAACTGAATGAATCAGTGAAATGGATTTTGCCTCATTTTAAGGCAGGTGGTCCCACAGGAATGACCCGCATGCTATACGAGTGGGCTCCTCAGCAGTGAACATCCCTCGGCGTAATCAAGACTCTGCTGGCCCTTTGAAAGCGAAGGAAAGAGTCCGATCCATCCCCTGGCTTTCCAGCGCCCATTGGCAGTCTCCAAGGCTCCTTTTTAATTGCTTTGGGTGAGGGAAGGGGAGACATCAGCGGTTTTCTTTTTTTTCCTACTCTGTCTTTTGCCTAGTGATATATCACTGTGTTTTTCCTTTGTTAACGCTGTTTTGTATGCAGATAAGATGAAAGTGAGAGCAGGGCCCTGATTGGAGGGCAAGTGTCTATATTTCTTCCCAAAGTGAGAGTGGATTGATTTGTTTCTCAGGCAAAAACAGAGAGCTCAGCAGAGAAGGGCTGGGATTCTGGCAGAGGTCTAAGAACCCAGGATTCAAACTCATAAAATCACAGCAAGGCCAAGCTAGTCTGAGCCATCGATATTCAACACACACACACACACACACTCACACATGCACACACGCACACCCCCTTCATTTTGATTTTTAAACTGAATGCAGCATACCACATAGAAGAGACATATCCATATTCCAAGAAGAGAATTGTACTTGAAGCTGGGCAGCTAGGTAGCATGGTGGATAGAGTGCCCCCCCCCCCAACCTGGAGTCAGGAATAACCCAGTTCAAATCCAGACTCAGATCTTAGCTGCTATGTGATCCTGAAAGTCACTTAACTCCTTTTTGCCTCAGTTTCTTCATTGGTAAAATGGGGAGTAGCACTGACCTTTCAAGATTTTTTAAGAACCAAATAATATAATAATTGTGGTGGGGCAGCTGGGTGGCTCAGTGAATTGGGAGCCAGGCCCAGAGATGGGAGGTTCTGGGTTCAAATCTCACCTCAGACAAGACATTTCCCAGCTCTGTGATCCTGGGCAAGTCACTTAACTTCCATTGCCTAGACCTTACCACTCTTCTGCCTTGGAGCCAATATACAGTATTGATTCTAAGGCGGAAGATAAGGGTTATAAAATATACTGATGAAAACAAAGAAGCAAGTTCTCAGAAGAGAGCTGGGGTTTGAGTGTCTGCTGGATGGCTCAGGGGATGGAGAGTTAGACCTAGAAATAGGAGGTCCTGGAATAAAATCTGGCCTCAGATACATCCCAGCTGTGTGACTCTGGGCAAGTCACTTAACCCCCATTGCCTAGCCCTTATTGCTCTTCTGCCTTAGAAGCAATGCTCATATTGATTTTAAATTGGAAGGTAAGGGTTAAAAAAAAGAGAAAAATTGTTAAGTGCTTAGTACAGTGGCTAGCACATAGGTGCTATAAAATGTTAATTATTGCTATTCATTATCTTCCTTATTTGATTGTGATCTAGCTCCTTGTGAGCAGGGATTAAAAAAAAATAACAAACCTTTCTTTGTGTCTTTAGAATGAAGTATGCCCTTTGTAAATGTTGATTGTGTCAAGTGATTGGGGATTTTAGAGCTCCTGGAAAAAATCCAGGTATAGGGAGTCTAGAAGGGTTTTAAAAACCAAACAGAGGAGATAATGGAGAACCTGGAGCTCATTGTGTGTGTATGTGTGGGAGGAAGATATAATATGACCTGGGCTTTAGACAAATCATTTTGGCAGCTCTGTGGAAGATAGATTGGAGGAGAAAGAGACTTGAGTCAAGGAGATCAATTAAAAGGCTAGTGTAGTTCAGTTAAGTAGTTCAGTGGGTTGAGAGCCAGGCCCAGAGTTGGGAGATCCTGTGTTCAAATTTGGCCTTAGATACTTCATAGCTGTGTGATCTTGGGCAAGTCACTTAAACCTCCATTGCCTACCCCTTACCTCTCTTTTGCCTTGGAACTAACATACAATATTTTAAAATTTAATTTTTAATTAAAAAACCCCTCACCTTCCGTCTTAGAATCAATACTGTGTATTGGTTCTACAGCGGAAGAGTGGTAAGGGCTAGGCAATGGGGATCAAGTGACTTGCACAGGGACACACAGCTATGAAGCAGCTGAGGCCACATTGGAACCCAGGACCTCCTATCTCTGGGCCTGACTCTCAATCCATTGAGCTACCCAGCTGTCCCACAAGGGTTTTTAATCTTAAAAAGAGAAGGCTATTGTCTTGGCAGAGGTAGGAGGTAAGGATCTGAACTAGGGTTATGACAGTATAAATACAGCAAATGGGGCACATGTGAAGGTGCAGATCCCAACCCAACCTTGCTTCTTGTGGGATTCTTGCCCATGTCTGCCATATATCCATCTCAGAAGATTTGCAGGCCATTCAATATTTTGGGGGTGCTGGCTTGCCCATCTGTGATCCTTTGCACTCAACCCTGACTAAGCGATCCTCTTCTCTGGTTATCTATTTATGTGAGGATCTTCTTAATGACACAAATAGAAGAGAAACTTTACATCAATGGGTGCTTCTAAAGTGCTTGGAACAACAGTTCCCTTAAGAATTGAAATATCTCTCTGAGATCTTATTTGCTCTATTAATTTGCTAAGCAAACATGCGCCTCCCCATAGATAGGGCCAATGTAAATTTCAGCCCAGTCAGGCTTGAATTATGGCCAATCCTCATTTAGTAATAATTAGATCCTGGAGTTCTGAGTTCATCTCCTTAGGTTGTGTTGAGTTCCCATGTAAACAGGAAAGAAACAGCTCCTGTGGAGAAAGCTTCATCACTGTTCCCTTCTTGGGGCTCTCAACTGTTTTCCCATCCTGCAGGAGGTACAGTTGCTTTAAACAAGATGTTGGACTAATTTTGATTAAATCCAGAATTGTGCGTTCAGGGAACCCTGGCAGGGCATGGTGAATGGCCGTTGGTTGGGTACAAATCTCTTTGACCTTCACATAATATTTTGGCTTTTGTCCCTCAGATTCACTAGGTATATCTTAGTTTCTGTGACTGCATTTTAACCCTCCTCCCTCCCCCCCCCCCCCCACTCCACTGTAAATTCCATGAAGTCAGGAACTGTGTTTCATCTAAATGTTTATGTCTAGCAGTAAGAAGCCCAACACGGCCAGGAACATCAGATGATGGATTGACCTGAATAGAGAGTCCAGCGAGGTAGAATGTCTTAACTAAACTCTTCTTCTCCCCACTACATGTATAGGTACTTAATACATGTTGGTTACGTTGTAGATTTTGTGGAAACAACATTACATGATCTAATTTGTGGCACAGAACTGGGAGGGTGCTAAAATTCAGATGGTAAAAACTTAAAATTGTCTTTTACAGACACGAGTCTTTCTAATCTTTACAATAATGAACATTAAGTACAAACAATAAAATAAACATTAAACTGAAGATAAATAAGTACTTGAGTAAATTGTTAAGCACCAATTAAAATCAAAAGTTAAACGTTTTCTGTAATATGGATGTAACCACAGAAGTGTGCTTTTCTCACTATTATTAGAGGTCATGGTAAATTGACTTCACTCAATAAATTAATTCAATATATCAGTATTTACACACATGCGGTAAACAATATGGTGGCAATCAGTAGACTGATGCTCAGGGGAGTTAAAGCTTGGATAATTGTCAACCAACCAATTTGTGTCTTGGGTAATTGACTGAACAACATGATGTTGGGGTTTCTCTATGCTAAAATTGGGTTTGGTTATAGAATATTAATAAAATAAATGAGATTGGTGAAGACAACATTAAGTAGAGCGAGCCTACATTGTTCTTGGGGTTTGCAAATCAAAATCTACATGTCATGACTGAAAACGAAAATTTAGATAACTCTCTCTCCCACTGGAGTGCACTTCCTCTCCCTTGTTCATCCTTCTAGTCCTTCTCTTTCTCCTCCATACTCTCCCATTCATTTTCCTCCTTTCTGCTTCAGTTCTTAGGCGAGGTCCATTATTTGGGATACTATAAACATAAGCCATGTAGTAAAGCCATCCTCCAAACCATGATAGGACCCTGGAGGTGACCTTGGCTTCTCCAAGCTCCTAGTAGTGGAATAGAAGCCCTGGAAAGCCCCATCTAACTGGGAAGATTTCCAGTACAAGTCCAGAGAACAAGGGTGCGACTGCCACCTGCCATCCTTAAGACTGGAGAGAATCATAACCTGGCTGACCCCCGGGGAGATGCACTGCTTCTGGCTAACAGTTCACGGAGGGATTCTGGTCTGCATCTGTCGAGAAAGGACTCAGGTCAGCAAAGCCATAATGCTTTGAGCACTGGAAGATAAACATGAATAGCGAAGGCAAAATTAGGGGGCCTTGCAAAGAAAGCATGGACAGATAGAGCATCAGAGCATTCAATTAGCCTTAAGACCACTTTCCTCCAAGCTCTCTCATCAGCGAAAGGAAATTGATTCATTGAGAAAATTGGCCATTTAAAATTCAAAGGCCTCATTCTCTCCTGCACCCTGCATTCTATCTCCTCTGGAAGCAGGGAGCTGGGCACAGCCTCGGATTTCTGCTCTACTAATGATCTGTGCCATTTCCCCAGGCCCTGCTTTTACCATAACAAATGCTTAATTAGCAAACAATACTTAATTAGTGCCACCCTTTCCCTCTTCTGGAGGGGGCTTGGCCCCATTCATTGTGCCATGGTTTCTTTAGCAAAAGGGAATACCTTGGGAACATGCAATCTTTGTTCGTTCAGAGACTGAAAAGCACTTTCATGAGTAGCCAGCCTCTACCCTCAAACTTCCCACAACGAGCATTTGTTGTTCATTTGCTTCAGTTCTGGCTCTTCTTGACCCCATTTTGGGGTTTTCTTGGCAAAGGTACTGGAGTGGTTTGTTATTTCCTTCTCCAGCTCATTTTACAGATAAGGAGACTGAGGCAGGTAGGGCTAAATGACTTGTCTGTGGCCACACAGCTAGGAAGTTATATGAGGTCATATTTGAACTCATGACTCCTGGTCTCCCATGGTACTCTATCCGATGCACCACTGAGCTATCCAAAGTATTACTGTATTCTGGAGTATTTGTGGATACCTTGCTTTAGGAGGGACAACAGACAAGTGAGATAATGTCTAAAGGATGCAGGATGGTGACTCTCATGAGAAGGGGACTAGAAACCATCAATCAACCATCCACAAACATTTATCAAGTGTTTTCTGTATGTTTTAACTGTGACATAGAAACACAGTTTCTGGAAAAATACAAATGCATTTTTTAAGTCAATGACTCAAGAAGCATTTATTAAGTGCCAGGTACTATTCGTAGCTCTGAGGAAGGCAAAAGCTGCTCCTATACTCAAGGAGTTCACATTCTAATAACAGACAATATATAAATAACTAGCTACATTTCAAGATGGAGATAGAGTACATGGAAGGTAATATAAGAGAATTCACTAGCAGCTAGGCAAATTGGATTAAGTGACTTGCCCAGGGTTGCGCAGCTAGGAAGTGTCTGAGGCCAAATTTGAATCCAGGCTTGACTCTATACACTGAGCCCCCTAGTTTGAAACTGGAGCTAAATTTAAAGGAAGCCAGCAGAATTAAGAGGCAGAGGTTTCAGTTATGTCTGACTCTTCATGACCCCATTTGGGGTTCTTCACAAAGATATTGGAGGGGTTTGTCATTTCCTTCTCCAATTCATTTTACAGATGAGGAAACTGAGGAAAACAGGGATTGATTTGCCCAAGGTCACATAGCCAATAAATGTCTGAGGCCAGATTTGAATTCAGGAAGATGAGACTTTGTGTCTCCAGGCCCAGTACTCTATCCATTGGACCAATTAGCTGCCCTCTTCTTGTGTGTTTCCTTCTAACTGCCTTATGCTCTCTTTTATCCATTTTATATTTTTAAAAATATGATCATAATGATAAACAAACATGAGTATTCCCTTGTACAAAGAAATTTAGAAAGAAGATTGTATATGAAACCTTGAATTTATTATATACCTTATTTTAATAAATGTACATATTCACATACTTTTATAGTATGCAAATATATATACATACATGTAGATAGAAAGAGATTAATGTAGGACCCCCAATATTGATCTCAAAGTCTGTATCCCTTTTTGAACTTGCATCTGATCTCTTCTGTGTATTTTTGAAGTGATCATTGACACTTTTATTCTTTTATTTTTCCCATCTCTATTTTTTCCTCCATCCCTAATCAAAGTCTTACTTTGTAACAAAAAAAAAATAGTAAAGCAAAATAAATTTGTGATGTTTGATCATATCTCAAAATATAGATTTAATTCTATACATTTAGTTTATTTTATCTCCACCAAGATATGGGGGACATATTTCATGATCAATTTTTGTAGACTTGTGATTGATTCATTATTGCATTGATTAGCTTTCTTAAATCTTTCAAAGTTGTTTTCCATTACAACGCTATAGTCATTTTACACACAAATGATTCGTGTTCTACTTAATGTATTCTACTTTGGTTCTTAAAAGCATCTCAGTGGATAGAGCCCTGGACTTGGAGACAGGAAGACTTGGATTACAGTCTTGCCTTAGGAATTTTTATAATAGCTAACATTTAAGTAGCACTTTAGGGTTGGCAAAGTATGTTATCTCATTTTATCTTCACAATAATCTGGAGAGGCATGTGCTATTATTATCTCTATTTTATAGGTGAGAAAAGTTAAGTGACTTCCAGAATCACATAGCTAATAAAAGTTTAATAAAAGTTCAGTGTTGTTTGCATTTCAAAAGTTCTGCTCAGCTCTAGTCTTTTTACCAATAATGTTTTGAAAGTCCTCTCTTCTGCTGAAAGTTCATTTTCTCTCCATTAGATTATACACAGACTTTTAGGATGGGTTATTCTTGCTTGCAAGTCATTTGGAATATTATATTCCAAGATTTTCTCTCCTGTAGGGTAACTGAAACATAGTCTTGTCTGATATCAACTGTGCCTTTTCAGTACTTTAAGCCTTTATTTCTGCCTGCTTATAGCATTTTTTCTTTTGAAAAGAAAAGTCCTGGATTTGGCTATGACATTCCTGAATATTTTTAGTTTTAGACTGGTTTAATAAAATGTTTATTGGGTTATTTGTATTTTTACTTTGTCCTCTGGTTCTAATAGACATAGTTCTTTTTCTTCTATGACGTCTTTTTTTTTTTTAAACCCTTACCTTCCATCTTAGAATCAATACCATGTATTGGTTCCAAGGCAGAAGAGCAGTAAGGGCTGGGCAATGGGGGTTAAATGACTTGCCCAGGGTCACACAGCTAGGAAGTATCTGAGGCCAAATTTGAAACCAGAGCCTCAGGACTAGGTCTCTATCCATTGAGCCACTTAACTGCCTTCAGATGAGCTTACTTTTTTTTTTTTCTGTTTGGATATCTTGGTAGTTATTCTGTTTAATGACAATCACTCTATTAAAATTTTTTTCTGGAGTGTATACTGGAATCCTCTGCTCTTTTATGACTTTTTATATCTCCACATTAACCAGAAGTCCAAGGAGCTTACATTCTAATAGGGGAGCCAGTGCAAAGGTATAAGAGTATATACATAATTGCATACAAAATGAGTGCAAAGATATTTTGGGAAAGAGGGCACTAACAACTGTGGGATCAGGAAAGGCTTTCTGTAAAAGGTTGCACTTGAATTGACTCTCAAAGGAAACAAGGGATTCCAAAAGGAAGAACTGAGAAGGAAGCATATTGTAGGTATAAGGGACAATCAGTGAAAAAGGAGAGAAAAAGAAGTCAAAGCATTGGGTATGAAGAACTGTGAATTAGAAAGGATGTCTGACTTACAGAGTTCATGGAAATAAGTAATGAATGAGATTGGAAAAGTATGAGGTGGAGTGATTGTAAGGATATTTAAATGCAAATTGGTTACACTTCTGAAATTTATAGGAGAGTTTCCTATGGCACTGAGAGGTGTTTGCTGAAGGTGCTGTTTTTTTTTTAATCCACTATATATGTAATGATAATGTCTCGTTTCCTGGTATGTATATAATTTTCCATTTTTCTTTTGATAATAATTTATTTATACTCTTTGATCCTTATATTGATTGAGGAATTGCTCTTGCTCTAAAATGTTTGTTAGTTTCCTTTTTATCTTGAATAACAGAGATATTTAATACAAAGATTTTTCCCAATCAATTATTTCCTTTATTATCCTTGTGATATTTATTTCATTCCTCCTAAAGCTTTTCAATTTCATATGATTGAAATTATCTGTGTGCTTGTGTGTGTGACTTATTCCATCCCCTAGCCATTACTGTGAAAGGTACCTGATCCAATTCTCTTCCCATTTTTTTTAATGGTATGATCTTTAAAACTCGGGTTATAAATCTATCTTGGGCATGTGGCACATGTAAAATGTTGACCTAAATCCAAATTTTGCCATATCTGAACTGATATTATTCAATAATTGGAGACAGAGATGATTATTGGATATCCAATCTACCAAAAATAATTTGGGCACATATTGTCAAATGGCTTGACACTGTGAAGAGTTTCCTATTGGGTTATTTATAGTTGGGTTTAAAATCAGTTTCAGGGTCATGACTCAGTTTAACATCAGGATTGAAATTCAATCTGAACTCAGTCTGGGCTCAATGTGTCACTTTTTGAAACTCCTTAGATCTTATAGGAATCAAACCTGTGAGTTTGACCTTATGAGCTAGGCTGATTTACCCCAAATGATTGATATATCAGGGCACCATCTAGATCTATATCACACCAACTTCATCCCTTCTGGGAAGAGAGATTTGGCTATGTGAAAGCCCATGATTGGTACCAGATTCTTTCAGATCCAATGGGAAAAGTTACCTAGAGGAAAAACCCTATCCCCTGGTTTCCTTATAGGCTTGCCTATCTGTTTTAATTACTGTATATTATTTGGTGCTTTTCATTATGTCATAAGTGGCACATAGAAAAGCCATCATTAAATTTTAAGCTTTTGTAATAACACAATTTTATTACATTTAGATGATTTTATAACTATGATATTTTATTATTCACTCCATGTTATTTTATGATTACACAATGAGATTTTTAATATCTAATTACATTACCGGATGATCATTAAACACATTTAATACAGAAGCCCAGGGAACCTTGGATTCATCATCAATGTCTTGGGCTCCACCAGCTCCCCCTTGCCTCTGTCAAAGTAAATTCGATCAGGGTTTTGTGGACATTTTATTTCATTGTGTAATTGTAATGGAACATGGTAAGGATAATGAGATCTCATTATCCATCCGTTGAGCTTTGTCCTATAAAGCTAATTCTGGAGATTGAGGAACCCCTACTGGAGGGACAGGCTGAGGTGGGGAGAGGGAAGTGCTGATAAAACTAGACAATCACAGCACTTCGGGAAGGACCCTTCTTGTTACAAGGTTACCAGGTTGGTAAATTAGGAAATTGCCATGGATGTATGTAGCTTACAATTGCAAGAATAAAATAAAGCCCATTTCTATAGTGCTTTAAAATTTGCAATGTTTTCTTCAAGATGATTCCTAGAATTATGTAGGCAAATGCTATCACCCTCTTTAAAAAAGACTTAGGGCTAGAAGGGATCTTAGAGGTCCTCTAGTCTGACTCCCTCATTTTACAGAGGACACTGAGGCCCAAAGCATTTAGAGGACTTAAGTCCTCTGATTCCACAGTCTCTGCTCTTTCCATATGGTACATCATATTGGAAATAACATGATATTTGTCTAGAAAAGGCAGCTAGGTGGTGCAGTGGATAGAGCACTGGGACTGGAGTCAGGAAGCTTTTGGGTTTGTTGTTGTCCAGTCATTTCAGTCATTTCTGACTCTCTGTGACCTCATTTGGGATTTTCTTGGTAATGATAATGGAGTGGTTTACCTTTTCCTTCTCTGGTTCATTTTATAGATGAGAAAACTGAAGTAAACAGGTTAAGTAATTCGCCAAGGGTAATAATCTGGCCTCAGCCAGTTACCAATTCAGCAAGGGACACAGATGGCAAAGGGAAGAGAGTGTAAATAATTCAAGGATGATTGCCTGGGAAAGAATTTAATGGTCAATGGATTGGAGATCATGGTGTGGTTGAAGAAAAGAGTATATGATTGCAAGGGAAAGAAAGAAGAGGAATGACAATAGACTATGATCAGATGAAGGAATTTCAAAGTTAGTGAACATGGAAGTGGTGGCACAGATGTGAGTATAGGAAGATCAAGGGTATAACCATCTTTGTGAGTGTCTGAGGTGGGATGGAGGAGTAGGTCCTAGGAAATGAGGAAGGTGAGGAAGGTTAGGTGTTAGAGGAAGGATCTATCTATTTCTCTCTCTTTGTTTATATATGTCTGTGTATCACTATATAGATCTCTAGATCAATATATATATACACATATATCTATATCTCTCTTTCTATGATATAGATATCTATATTATCTATACATATTGATAGCATAGACATCTGCATCTATATTATCTATAGATCTAAGTAGATAGATACTTTGTATATAGTATATAAGTATAGAGATACACACGAGTGTAGATCTGTATACACATATAAACATACATACATAGAGAAATAGACCTACAGCCTCCACCCCCCCCCCATGTCAGGGACTACACTGATTGAAGAAAGAAGCAAAATGTTTTAGAGAACACTAGGCAATAGCTACCAAAATTTTACTTTGGTGGTTGCTTTTTACTTTGTTGAAGCTGTGCTCTCAAAGATCACCAATAATCAGTCACCAAATCCAATCACCTTTTCTTCATTTTCATCTTAATTGACTTCTATAGATTCTGACACTGTTGATTGCCATCTCCTACTGGATATGGATAAAATGAGAATCTCAAAGGAGAGATTACTGAGTGAGAGTAATGGAGAGAGAACCTGGAAGTAGCAATAGGAAGCAAGGAGTATTCCAGATCCCTATTTCTTCTAGTGATTCAGAGGGAAAGATCAAAGTGAAGCCAGAAATCGAAGCAGAAGGCAGGGAAGCTATGTCATTAGGAGGGAAACAGGTTTTAGTAGGAGTTAGAAGATGGAAGGATTGGGAGAGGAATAGATTTCAGATGAAAACAAGTTTTTTGCCAAAGAAAAGAAATTTCTAGGAGTGGGGAACTTTAGAGTGGGGTGTGGAGGGGGTGGGGTTGAGGGGAATTGAGGATAAAGGATCAAGCAGGAAAGGATGAGGAGTAGGGTATATATGATGATTGCTAAGATTCTAAGATCACTGGATTAGAAAGGGAAGGCAAAGACAAGTAGTGAGTTAGTTAATCATTGAAGAATGAGTTTAGATAAGTTTCCATTGTCCATAGGAGTTTGGCCTCTGAATATAACCCTCTCAGCCATTTAAGGTTTATTGAATATGGAGGGGATATGGTTAGAATGCAGTTGTCCAACTTGGAAAGTAGGCTTTTGACAAATCCCATCTCTCTTTTCCCCTTCCTTGTCATACTTTGTAATTCAGTTGTCTACATTTAAGACTTTCTTTTAAAAATTTCTCTGACCTCCATTACTCTATTGAAGCTGTGCTCTCAAAGATCATCAATAATCAATCACCAAATCCAATCACCTTTTCTTAATTTTCATCTTAATTAATTTCTACAGATTCTGACACTGTTGACTACCTTCTTCTACTGAATATTTTAGATTTTGTGGTATTTTACTCTTTTGGTTAATTTTTTTTGTTTTGTTTAGGTCATCATTCCCTTCTCAACCCCCAAATTAAGTTTTTCCCAATGATCTGTTCATGGATCTCTCCTTCCCTCCATTACTCTTGACTCCTCTCATATCCTCTAGTCTCCTCTCCTCTCCTTTCAAGTCCTGTCCTGCCCTGTCCTATTTTCACTCCTTCCCACCCATCTCCCCCTCTTCTGTTCTTTGGTGACCAGTCATTTCCATAGCTTCAATACCCATAGCTATACAATTGACCACCCAATTGTTATCTCCCACCCTACATACTTTCAGAGCTCTAGACCTGCATCTCCAGGTGTCTGCTGGGCATCTAGATGAGGTATAATCACCTCATACTTGAGACATCTAAAATTAGAGTTTTTCCATAAACCTGCTCTTTACCTTGACTGTGTGTTTACCTATCTCAGAAGTGTTTCCTGTAAACAACATATGGTAGGATTCTGTTTTTTTAATCCTTTCTATTCTCTGCTTCTGTTTTATGGGTGAGTTCATACCATTTACATTCACAGTTTGATTACTATCTGTGTTATTCCCCTCCCTCTTGTTTTCCTCTTTTAATCTTGCCCTTTTCCCTTTTCCTCTGACCCTCCACAACAGTTTTTTCCTTTTAATCACTTCTCCCATTCCCTCTCCTTTTTATTACTCCCCTTCTCACCACCACCCTTCTTATTCTCCTCTTTCTTCTCTCTAGGGTCTTTTAATCACACTCCCAACTTCTCCCTCCATTATATTACTCCCCTCCTCACCATCCCCTTTCTTATTCCTCTTCTGCTTCTCTATAGGATAAGATAGGATCTGTACCCTAATGAATTAGTCTGTTATTCCTTTTCTGAGGCATTTCCAATGAGAGTAAGGTTTAAGTATTGCCCTTACCACTCTTATCTTCTGCTCCACTGTAATATTTTTCCCACATCTCTTTGTGATGTAATTTACCCAATTTTACTTCTCCCTATTCATTGTGGTACAATCCTCTTTTTCACTCATTTTTTTAGATATCATCATAAATACCTTACTACCACACCTTTTGTTTATATATACTTCTAACTATTATGATAATGATAAACATATTCAAAAGTTACAAATATTATTTTTCTATATAGGAATATAAACAATTTGATATGATTAAGGCCCTTACATTTTTTCTCTTTCTTGTTTACATTTTTATGTTTCTCTTGAATTTTGTATCTGGACATCAACTTTTCTTTTTAAGTCTGGTCTTTTCTCCAGAAATGCTTGGAAATCCTCTCTTTTATTAAATGACCATATTTCCCTCTGAAAAATATAATCAGTTTTGATAGGTAGGTGATTTTTGGTTGTAAATCCAGTTCCCTTGCCTCCTGGAATATTATATTCCAACCTTCTGATTCTTCCATGTGGAAGCTGCCAGATCTTGTGTAATCTGGACTGGGGCTTCATGATATTTGAATTTTTTCTTTCTGGTTGTTTGTGGTATTTTCTCCTTAGCCTGGGAACTCTTGAACTTTGCTATAACATTCCTAGAATTGGCATTGTAGGAGATAATATGTGCATTCTTTCAATTTCTATTTCCCCCCCTCTTGTTCAAGAATATCAGGGCATTTTCTTTTAAAATTTCTTGTCATATGATGTCTAGGGTTTTTTTTTTATCATGACTTTTGGGTAGACCAAAAATTCTTGAGTTGTCTCTCTTGAATCTATTTTCTAGGTTAGTTGTCTTTTCAAGGAATATTTCAGATTTTCTTTTTTTTTTCCCATTCTTTTGATTTTGTTTTATTGTTTCTTGAAATCTCATGAAGTCATTAGCTTCTATTTGCCTAATTCTAATTTTTAAAGGATGAATTTCTTCCATGATCTTTTGATCCTCCTTTTTCATTTGGTCCATTTTACTTTTCATTGAGCACTTTTCTTCATTAGATTTTTGTTCCTTTTTTTCCGGTTGACCAGTTTTACTTTCTAAGCAATAGCTTAGAATTTTTTAAACATTACTTTCATTTCTTTTCCCCATTTTTCTACCACCTCTCATTTAATTTCCTTTTTGAGTTCTTCTAGAACCTCAAAACAATTCCTATTTTTCTTTGAAGTTTTGCATGTGGTTGTTTTGATCTTACCATCCACTGTTGACTCTGTGCCTTGCTCTGTTGCCATGGAACTTTTCTATGATTAGGTGTTTCTTTTACTGTTTGCTCATTTTCCCAGCTTTTTTTTAACCTGTGGACTGGGAGTTCTGAAAGCTGGTGATTCTGTCTCTTCTGTTGATAACTTGCAGAAATCAGCACTGTGAGCTATTTGGCCTTGGGGCTACGGCTTCACCACAAGGCAGGCTTGAAAGGGCCAAGTCTATGGACTTCCAGGCCTCATTGTGGACTGGTGCCAAGGTTTAATACTTCAAGGGGTGGGTGTGGGGTGTGGGTACTCTGTTGTTGATGTAGACAGGGTTCTGGGATCCCAAAGTTTTCCTATGCCCTGATTCTGTGTGCAGTTTTACTTCCAGGTCCCCCTTATCCCATTAAAATGGACATTGCCTACCTTTCAAGTTGTTTTCTGCCTGAGAGCCCCGTGTCTCCATCTTGTTGTTTCTTGACTTATGTCATTTTGAGGTGCTTTTTAAAGATTGATTTGGAAGGATTCTCAGAGCAGCTTTAGCTTTTGCTGCTATTAAACAACCATTTTGTCTCTGCTACTCCAGAACATTTTTTATGATTATTGATAGTTTTGATTTCTTCAACTGAAAACTGTTTTTTCATATCCTTTGACCATTTGGAAGGTAATTGTTTAAAAAATCATTCTGGAAAATTGTTTGATTTTTCTAGAAATCTTGTTGGGCTTGTGTCCAGGTTGTGTTTTTTGAAGGGCTTTGCTTGTAGATGTTTTCAAGTCATAGTCTTCTTTTGTGTTTGTGTCTTAAGCTTTCCTGTCACCATTGTAGATCTATATGGTTGGCTTCCTTTTTTTGTTACTCTTCTATTTTACTTTGTTCTTGGTGTTAGTGCTGGATTCTGCTCATTTCTAGTTGGGTGGGGAGGGGACAACTGGCCTGTTCTTCTGTCTTTTTATGTCCTTCTGCTGCTTAGTCTAGGGGGCTACAAATTTTCAGTGCTCCCAAAATGGGACAGTTCTGTTTTCTGCCCTCCTTGTCTGAGCTGTGTAAGTTCCTGACCCAAGTCTGAGCCTGTTGGCTTGTGTGTCATTGAGTTTCAGTAGACTGTTGCTGAACTTAGTCACCGAGCCCATTGGGAGGTGCAGTTTCAGAGATCTATGTGCTCTTTGCTTTCCTTTGGTTTTGATCTCCTGCCATAGTTATTCCACTGCAGGTTTATGTGCTGGACTGAAGCCGAGAATTGAGTTTCTGCTTTGCTCCTGGGCTCAAAACCCTCACAGTTATATTTCTAGAATTTGAACATTGGTTAGTACTCAGCAAGAGCCCCTGCTCACTTAAAACTACTCCTATTTGCCATGAATCTATGACTTAGAACTGGATGATAGGCTATAGAGTTGCCAAATGGTACCAGTGCATGGACAGAAAGCTAGTTGAGGGATATTCTGGAATTTCTTTCTGCCTTAGTACCTCTGGCTTAGCCCTTCTGTCTCTGTTTCTGTCTCAGGCTGTTGGATTGCGCCCTGCTGCTGCCTCAAGCTCCCAGCCAGTTTCTCTCTCAGTTAATCTTCTCTTTCTGTCTCCTTAAGCTGTCCTGAGCAGGAAAAATGACTCTCTACAAAGCTTTCTTGACTCTGATCAGAATTTGGTCTGGTACATTTTCTAAGTTGTTGTGGAGGAGACATGCTAGTTGAGCTAGGCAAAAATGCTTTTTCTCACTCCACCCTCTTAACTCTACCTTTTGACTCTGCCCTCTAGGAGTCAGGGACATTTAGCTGAGAAAAGGGAAGACTCAGGGGTGGGCATAATTGCTATACTCAGGTATCTGAAGGGCTATCATGTGGAGGAGGGATTCAACATTCTGTTTAGTTTTAGAGGGTAGAGCCAGGAAGAAATGGCAAAAGCTACAGACAAAAATTTAGGCTTAAAGTCAGGAAAAATTTCCAAATGATCAGTATTATTAAAATGGAATGAATGGGCTGTCTCCAGAATTTATAGATTACCCTTCCTTGGAGGGCTATAAGCAGAGGTGAGATAATCACCTCTCAGAATGGGTTGGGCTAAATGCATCCTGAGGTCCCTTCCAACTCAAAATCTATGGTTCTCAATTCTGTGAGTTTTTCTTCAATATTTACTTTGCAAATCTGACAAAGTCTACAAGTTTTCTCTAAGCCTCAGTTTTTTTCCCATTTGAATTAATTTACTTAGTCAATTTAGAACATTATTCCTTGGTTACAATAATCACATTATATCCCTCCGTCCCCTCCACCCACTCCTCCTGCAACCAATGCCCAATTTCATTGGGTATTACCTGTGTCCTTGATCAGAACCTATTTCCATGTTGTTGTTTGCACTAGGATGTTCATTTAGAGTCTACAACCCCAACCATAATACCTTCGACCCATGTATTCAAGCAGTTGTTTTTCTTTGGTGTTTTTACTCCCACTGTGTTTCCTCTGGATGTGGATAGTGGTTTTCCTCTTAGGTTCCTCCAAGTTGTTCAGGGCCATTGCACTGCCACTAATGGAGAAGTCTGTTACATTCGGTTGTACCACAGTGTATCAATCTCTGTGTATAATGTTTTCCTGGTTCTACTCCTCTCACTCTGCATCACTTCCTGGAGGTTGTTCCAGTCCCCATGGAATTTCTCCACTTTATTATTCCTTTGTGCAAAATAGTATTCCATCACCAAAATATACCACAATTTGTTCAGCCATTCCCCAATTGAAGGGCACCCCTTCATTTTCCAATTTTTTGCCACCACAAAGAGCACACCTATAAATATTCTTGTACAAGTCTTTTTCCTTATTATCTCTTTGGGGTACAAACCCAGGAGTGCTATGGCTGGATCAAAGGGAAGACAGTCTTTTATCGCCCTTTGGGCATAGTTCCAAATTGCCCTCCAGAATGGTTGGATCAATGCACAACTCCATCAGCAATGAATGAATGTCCCTACTTTGCCACATCCCCTCCAGCATTCATTACTTTCCTTTGCTATCATGCTAGCCAGTCTGCTTGGTGTGAAGTGATACCTCAGAGTTGTTTTGATTTGCATCTCTGTGATTATAAGAGATTTATTTATTTTTTTAGCATTATTTTATTTGGTCATTTCCAAACATTATTCATTGAAAACAAAGATCATTTTCTTTTCTTCCCTCCCCCCTCTCCCCACCTCTCCCATAGCCAACGCGCGATTTCACTGGGTATCACATGTGTTCTTGATTCAAACCCATTTCCATGTTGTTGGTATTTGCATTAGAGTGTTCATTTAGTCTCTCCTCAGTCATATCCCCTCCAGCCCTGCAGTCAATCAGTTGCTTTTCATCAGTGTTTTTACTCCCACAGTTTTTCCTCTGAATGTGGATAGTGCTTTTTAGATCCCTGCAGATCGTTCAGGGACATTGCATTGCCACTAATGGAGAAGTCCATTACGTTCAATTGTACCATACTGGATCAGTCTCTGTGTATAATGTTCTCCTGGTTCTGCTCCTTTCACTCTGCATCACTTCCTGGAGGTTGTTCCAGTCCCCATGGAATTTCTCCACTTTATTATTCCTTTTAGCACAATAGTATTCCATCACCAACATATACCACAATTTGTTCAGCCATTCCCCAATCTAAGGGCATCCCCTCATTTTCCAATTTTTGGCCACCACAAAGGGTGCAGCTATGAATATTCTTGTACAAGACTTTTTCCTTATTATCTCTTTGGGGTACAAACCCAGCAGTGCTATGGCTGGATCAAAGGTCAGACAGTCTTTTATCACCCTTTGGGCATATCTCCCATACTGTCTTCCAAATTGCCCTCCAGAATGGTTGGATCAATTCACAACTCCACCAACAATGAATTAATATCCCCACTTTGCCACATCCCCTCCAGTATTCATTACTTTCCATTGCTGTTATGTTAGCCAATCTGCTACATGTGAGGTGATACCTCAGAGTTGTTTTGATTTGCATTTCTCTGATTATAAGAGATTTAGAACACTTTTCATGTGCTTATTAATAGTTTTGATTTATTTAACTGAAAATTGCCTATTCATATCCCTTGCCCATTTATCAGTTGGAGGATGGCTTGATTTTTTGTTCAACTGGTTTAGCTCTTTACAAATTTGAGTAATTAGACCTTTGTCAGAGGTTTTTGTAATGAAGATTGTTTCCCAATTTGTTGCTTCCCTTCTAATTTTGGATGCATTAGTTTTGTTTGTACAAAAGCTTTTTAATTTGATGTAATCAAAATTATTGATTTTACATTTTGTTATTTTTTCTAGCTCTTGCTTGGTTTTAAAGGCTTTCCTTTCCCAAAGATCTGACAAGTATACTATTGTGTGTTTGCCTAATTTGTTTATACTTTCCTTCTTTATATTCAGGTCACTCACCCATTCTGAGTTTATTTTGGTGTAGGGTGTGAGATGTTGATCCAAACCTAATCTCTCCCATATTTCTTCCAATTTTCCCAGCAGTTTTTATCAAATAGTGGGTTTTGGTCCCCAAAACTGGGATCTTTGGGTTTATCATAGACTGTCTTGCTGAGGTCATTTACCCCTAGTCTATTGTACTGATTTGATGACTGCTGATTTAAAGTATAGTTTGAGATCTGGTACTGCAAGTCCTCCTTCTTGCATTTTTTTTTCATTATTTCCCTGGATATCCTTAATCTTTTGTTCTTCCAAATGAATTTTGTTATATATTTTTTTCTAATTCAGTAAAAAGGAGGTTTTTTGGTAGTTCAATGGGTATGACACTAAATAAATAAATTAATTAATTTGGGTAGGATTGTCATTTTTATATTAGCTAATCTCACCCATGAGCAATCAATGTTTTTCCAATTGTTTAGATCTAGTTTTAATTGTGTGGAGAGTGTTTTGTAGTTGTGTTCATATAGTTCCCGTGTTGGCCTCTGCAGATGGATTCCTAAGTATTTTATATTGTTTAGGGTGGTTTTAAATGTAATTTCTCTTTCTAATTCTTGCTGCAGAAATGGGTTGGAGATACATAGAAATGCTGATGACTTATGCGGGTTTATTTTGTATCCTGCAACTTTGCTAAAATTGTTGATTGTTTCAGCTAGCTTTTTGGTTGATTCTCTAGGATTCTTTAAGTAAACCATTATATCATCTGCAAAGAGTGACAGCTTAGTCTCTTCATTGCCAATTTTAATACCTTCAATTTCTTTTTCTGCTCTAATTTCTACTGCTAGTGTTTCTAGAACAATGTTAAATAATAGAGGTGATAATAGGCATCCTTGTTTCACTCCTGATCTTATTGGGAAGGCTTCTAATTAATCCCCATTGCAAATGATGTTTGCTGATGGTTTTAGATATAGGAAAGGCCCTTCTATTCCTATACTTTCTAGTGTTTTCAATAGGAATGGGTGTTGTATTTTATCAAAGGCTTTTTCTGCATCTATTGAGATAATGATGTGATTTTTGTCAATTTGCTTGTTAATATGGTCAATTATGTGGGTGGTTTTCCTAATATTGAATCATCCTTGCATTCCTGGTATGAATCCTACCTGGTCATAGTGAATAACCCTTCTAATGACTTGCTGGAGTCTTTTTGCTAGTATCCTATTTAGGATTTTCACGTCTATATTCATTAGGGAGATTGGTCTATAGTTTTCTTTCTCTGTTTTTGACCTGCCTGGCTTTGGTATCAGTATCATGTTTGAGTCGTAAAATGAATTCTGTAGAACTCCTTCTTTGTTTATTCTGTCAAATAGCTTGTATAATATTGGGATTAGTTGTTCTTTGAATGTTTGATAGAATTCATTTGTGAATACATCTGGACCTGGAGAGTTTTTCTTAGGGAGTTCTTTGATGGCTTGTTCAATTTCTTTTTCTGATATGGGGTTATTTAG
This sequence comes from Monodelphis domestica, assembly GCF_027887165.1. Classification (NCBI taxonomy): domain Eukaryota; kingdom Metazoa; phylum Chordata; class Mammalia; order Didelphimorphia; family Didelphidae; genus Monodelphis; species Monodelphis domestica. Next base: position 316,354,854 of record NC_077227.1, read on the forward strand.
GTAATTTATTTCTTCCTCTGTTAGTCTAGGCAATTTATATTTTTGTAAGTATTCATTCATATCACCTAGATTGCCATATTTGTTGCCAGATAATTGGGCATAGTAGTTTTTAATGATTGCCTTAATTTCCTCTTCATTAGAGGAGAGGTCTCTCTTTTCATCTTGGATACTGTCAATTTGGTTTTTTTCTTTCCTTTTTTAAAATTAGACTGACTAGTACTTTGTCTATTTTATTTGCTTTTTCAAAGTACCAGCATCTAGTCTTATTTATTAAATCAATAGTTCTTTGACTTTCAATTTTATTAATTTCTCCTTTGATTTTTAGGAGCTCTAATTTAGTCTTCATCTGAGGATTTTTAATTTGTTCACTTTCTACTTTTTTAATTTGCATGCCCAATTCATTGACTTCTGCCCTTTTTAAATTGTTAATATATGAACTCAAGGGTATAAATTTGCCCCAGAGTACTGCTTTGGCTGCATCCCATAGGTTTTGAAAGGATGTCTCATCATTGTCATTTTCTTCAATGAAGTTATTAATTGTTTCTATGATTTGTTCTTTAACTAACTGGTTTTGTAGAATCATATTGTTTATTTTCCAATTAATTATTTTTGATTTACATCTCCATGTACCCTTACTAACTATTATTTTCATTGCATTTTGATCTGAGAAAGTTGAATTTACTATTTCTGCTCTTTTGCACTTATTTGCAATGTTTTTATGCCCTAATATATGGTCATTTTTTGTGAATGTACCATGTGCTGCAAAGAAGGTATATTCCTTTTTGTTGCTATTTATTTTTCTCCACATGTCTACTAACTCTAATTTTTCTAAGATTTTATTTACTTCTCTTACCTCTTATTAATTTCTTGTTTGATTTATCTAGTTTGGATAGAGGAATGTTCAGGTCTCCCACTAGTATAGTTTTTCTCTCTATTTCATCCTTGAGCTTCACTAGTTTCTCCTTTAGAAATTTGGATGCTATGCCATTTGGTGCATACATGTTGAGTACAGATATTTCCTCATTGTCTATACTGCCTTTTATCAGGATGCAATTACCTTCCCTATCTCTTTTAACTAGATTTATTTTTTACTTTGGCTTTGTCAAATATCATGATTGTGACTCCTGCCTTCTTTTTATCAGTTGATGCCCAATAGATTTGGCTCCATCCTCTTACTTTCACCCTATGCATATCTACCTTCCTCATGTGTGTTTCTTGCAGAAAGCATATGGTAGGGTTTTGGATTCTAACCCCCCTCTGTTATTCACTTGCGTTTTATGGGTGAGTTCATTCCATTCACATTCAGAGTTTTGAGTACTAGCTGTGTATTTCCCAGCATTTTGATTTCTGCTCCTGGTCCTGCCTTTTCTTCTTTCACTATTTCCTTCTATACCAATTTTTGTTTTTAATCAGTCCCCCTAGTTCCCACCCTTATTTTACTTCCCTTTCTACCCCCCCATCCCTTCTTATTCCCCCCTTATTTTCCCTGTAGTCTTTCTAAAATTAACTCCCCACCATCTCCCTCCCTTGTACTGCTTCCCTCCCCACCAGTCCATTTTTTACCCTTCTACTGCCCTATAGGGTGCAAATATATTCTCTTTCCCAATGGATTGGATTGTTCTTCCCTCTTTGGGTCAATTTCAAAGCACATAAGAGTTGAGTATTTCCTATCTCTAACCTCTTTACCCTTCCTGTGCATTGATGTTCTCCATCCCTCCTGCCAATAGCTTCTTTGTGACATATAAATTTACCCCCTTTTGTTTCTTTTCCCATTTCTTTTAGTATTAACCTCTTTTTTTAGCTCTAGTTGTATATATATACATATGTATATGTATTTATGCATGCATATATCTATGTTCCTATTTATGTCTTGTCCTTTCATCCTATACAGTTTGTCACTATTCCCTCTAAATGTAATTCTTCTAGCTTCCCAGGTGATAAGAACAGTTTTTAAGAGTTACCAATGACCCCTTTTCTTATAGGGATACATAACATTTTAACTTATTGAATCTCTTAAAAAAAGTTTTTTTGTTTGTTTGTTTTGTTCTCCCCCCCCCCTTTTTTAAATTTCCTTTTGATGATTCTCTTGAGTTCTGTGCTTGGGCATCGAATTTTCTGTTCAGGTCTGGTTTTTTCTTTACAAGTTCTTGGAATTCTATTTTGTTGAATGACCATACTTTTCCCTGTAAGAATATAGTCAGTTTTGCTGGGTAGATGATTCTTGGTTGTAGACCTAGTTCCCTGGCTTTCCGGAATATCATATTCCATGCCTTTCAGTCCTTCAGTGTGGATGCAGCCAGATCCTGCATTATCCTCACTATGGTTCCATGGTGTCTGAATGACTTCTTCTTGGCAGCTTGTAATATCTTTTCTTTGGTCTGATAGTTCTTGAATTTGACTATAACATTCCTGGGTGTTGTCCGTTGGGGATTAAGTACAGGAGGTGATCTGTGAATTCTTTTAATCTCCACTTTCCCCTCTTGTTCTAGAATATTGGGGCAGTTTTCTTGAATAATGTCCTGTAGTATTATGTCCAGGCTTTTTCTTTTGTCATGGTCTTCTGGTAGACCAATGATTCTTAAATTGTGTCTCCTCAAACGATTTTCTAAATCCTCTGTTTTGTGAATGATATGCTTTATATTTTCCTCAATTTTTTCATTCTTTTGATTTTGTTTTATAGAGTCCTGCTGCCTTGTGATGTCATTTAATTCTAGTTGTTGTATTCTGGTTCTTAAAGCCTGGGTTTCATCCCTGGCTTTTTGGTCATCCTCTTTCTGCTCTGATTTCCTATGGACGTCATCTTTCATCCTCTTTACCTCATCTTTCATGTCCTTTGCCTCATATTTCATCTTCTTTGCCTCATTTTTCATCTCCTTTGCCTCATTTTCCAGCTGTTTGATTTTGGCTTTCAATACACTATTTTCACATTTTAGTTCAAGTGCCTCTCTTTCTAGATGACTTATCTTAGTTTTTAACTTCTTTTCCCAATTTTCTTCAGCCTCTCTTAATTGTGTTTTGAATTGCATTTTGAGTCTTCCAAAGCCTGTATCCAATTCGCTGGGATTTCTCATTTATCATTTGCTGATCCCTACCCCTCTGTTTGGTTCCCTGTATAGAAGCTGTCTATTGTAATTTCTTTCTGTCCTGTTGTTTGCTCATATTCACCCCTTCTTTGCTCCCCATATTTGTTTGTGCTCTTGCTCCTCTCATTTTTTTGGTTTTTGGGGCTTCTGTCAGTCTCCCCTCTTGGAGCTTTGACAGAAGATCTCTCAGTGCAGTCTGTGGGGAAGGATTGTTAGGGTTTGAGCTTCCCTGTCCTCTTTTGATTGGATTAAAGTCCAACAGTCAATGAGGGAGGGATGTGGAGCCTGGGATTCCCTGAGTTCTGAAGACTTTTGATGGAATTAATTTCAGCTGGTTTGGGCTGGGTGTGCTCTGAAGCCAAAACCTCCAGGAAGCCTGGAGTAAATATGGAGAATTTCCATACCTCTGACCAGGCTGCCAGCTCTGTGCTCCCTCTCCAGCTCCTTCCTCTCCATCTGTGTTCGATTTTCTATGGAACAGCCCTGCCCACAATGTACACCCTCCAGAGCAGCACCTTTGCCTGCCCAGAGGTTCCCGCTACTGCTGGAGGTTCAGTACTCTAGGGGGAGGTGGAGAGGTCCTGGGACCTTCCTTCTGCCTTCCCCTTAAACCTGAATGTTCTTAGATTATGACTTTTGGGTGGGTGGGTGGGGGCGTACCTTTTGAATTGAGTCCAGCAGGAGGGTTCCTTGGCTCTGTCTTGTTATTAGGGTTGATTTTTCAGTCCCCTTGGAGCATTTGGTTTGTGATCAGTAAGTAAGGGTATTCAGAGGTCTGAACTTCTGCTCCTTCCATGCTGCCATCTTGACTCCACCTCCCTTAGTTTTTTACTCTTTAGAGTGAGCAGAATGGATTCATTCTAACATCTCTTTCTCACTAGAATCTTTGTTCATCCTACCTCTGGGTTCCTCAAATCTGGCACCCAACCCTCAAGAACCTTCTCTCACTAGTATTATTGAGTCATGGGCCAAAATAACCTAATGACACACACATTCATATTGGGTTGTTGTTGAGTTGTTTCAGTTGTGTCCAACTCTTCTTGACCCCATTTGGACTTTTTTGGCAAAGATACTGGAGTGGTTTGCTATTTCTTTCTCCAACTCATTTTACAGATGAGGAAACTGAGTTAAACGGGGTTAAAGTGACTCTTAAAGTGACCAGTGTCCTGTAGTAAGTATCTGAGACTGGATTTGAACTCAGTCTTCCTGACTCGAGTTCTGGCACTCTATTTACTGAACCTCAGTTTTCTCAATTATAAGCCCTGAAAGGATTTGAGCAGCTAACAGTGAGATATGAATAGTTGGTGAAGCCTACAAGTGCTTTCCCATTCCCGAAAGTCAGTTAATACAAAGGTCTAACAGTCTAATGGGATTCCACCTAATGAAGGACATATCTTTGAGTGGAGCCCCTCCCAAGGGCCTTGCATACTCTACTGCAGAGGGAACTCTTTACTCTTTCTATTCCTAATTATATCTCTGCCTCCATCATAAAGCAAATAATATGAGACTTTAAATAAACATATATGACTATGAATAAACTTATATAGAGCATTCATTCACATACAAAATGTATAAATAGATGCACATAGATAAACATATGTGTAGATATACAAAGGTATACCTGGTTATATATTGAAATTTATACACATATCCTTATGAAACCTCCCCCCCCCCTTTCCTGAGGCTCAGCAACTCTGACTTTAAGCCTGGGCTCTAAAAAACCAAACAGTGAGACAGGCACCAGTCTAGTCTGTGCCTCTACAACTACAGGGCCTCATTCCCCAGGGGAGGTCCTCTGGGGCTTCTATCCAAGTAATGGTTGCCATGGAAGCTGGTGATCCGTGGAGTCCAACAGAATGCTGCATCCCCACAAGGACAGAGGGATCATGCTTGTCTTTTCAGTAATCACCTTCCAAGGTCAACTTGGGGTCCTCTCTGACCCTGAGCTTTCTTTTGTGACTTTTGTCTTCACTCTTGAATCTCTGGATAGCTCTGGGGATTCACACAGATCTTCTGAAGTATGAATTTTAGCCAGAGAATATTTCAATGCTCTGGCTTTGTCTAGAAATTTTGAAAATACAATGATATTGTTTCAGTTAGAAAGAACTATTCCAACTGTACTCTTAATTTTTATTTCCTAAAAATCTTTTGGGTTAAACAAAATAAGAACAAAACCAAAAAATGTATCAATTGAGATTCAGATTAAATTCCAGGCTTATTCCTAATTTTTGGAGATTAGTTATATGAGGGCCCACTATAAGATGGGGGGGGGGAAGCATACAATGAGATGTATGATATGGAGTGTTCAGGGAGGACTAGTACCTCTAGTGTCAGGGATTGCTGAACCCTTCTTAGGGCTATTGATCCATTTTTTGAGTCTGTATCTCACCCACCTGTCTCCTATGTCTTTAAGAAACTATAGAATGCCTGGTGCCATGATCCGGCATTGTCCCAGCAGATGGACTAAACTGGGTTGAGAGAACTGACAGTACTCAGACTCTCAGTCAGTTAAGAAATCAAAGGTTTTAGACTAAGTGGGAAAAGTCCTTGATCAGTTTAGAAGTTCTTGAGAGCCTTTGGATAAAATGAAGTGAGAAGGCACAGGAAGCACACTCATACTGATTAAGAAGAATTCCTCATGCCCCATGGAGTTTCTCTGAAACTAGCAAGTTAGTTTGGAATCAAATACCTAACTTCTCAGTGGTGGAGTCATTCTATCCAAGCCCCTAAGGAGTAGTCACTTGGACTTCTGTTTTACTTACATGATACCTTAATTTCAACATCTTCCTGAATTAAAACCAACAAAATCATTTCATGAAGGATGAAACAGCATTGGAGTTCAGATTGAGGCAGCCCATTCAGGTAAATGTCCCAAAGGCTGCTAGAAAAGTCAGGGCATTATTTCCTATTGTATTAATAAAAGAAACTCTTCATAGAAGAGTTGGAACTTGAGCTGAGTCTTGATGGATGGTGAAGATTTGAAGAAGTGGAGTGGAAAACCGTCTGCGGAGTCAGCAGAATTCTGTTTTGATCCAGTCAACTGAGGAAGGAAAGAAAATGCCAAAGTGCCTTGGATCCTAATGGGACATATTAAGATTGGTTCTCCCATAAGATCACATAGAAGGTGCTATAACTTATTTTTTTTATCTGATGGAAATAATACTAATACTGTGACTTTTTTTTTTACTTTTGAAAAATTTTATTTAATTAATTAATTTGAATATTTGGCCATGGTTACAAGATTCATGTTCTTTCCTTCCCTTTCTCCCACCCACTTCTGTAGCCAATGAGCAGTTCCACTGGGTTTTACATGTGTCATTGATCAAGACCTATTTCCATATTATTGATATTTGCATAAGGATGATCCTTTAGAGTCTCCATCCCCAGTAATATCCCAATGGAGTTATGTGATCAAGCAATTGTTTTTCTTCTGTGTTTCTGCTCCCACAGTTCTTCCTCAGAATATGGATAGTGTTCTTTCTCATAAGTCCCTCAGAATTGTCCTAGATTATTGCATTACTGCTGGTAGAGAAGTCCATTACGTTCAATTGTGCCACAGTGTATCAGTCTCTGTGTACAATGTTCTCCTGGTTCTGCTCCTCTCACTCTGCATCAATTCCTGGAGGTTTTTACAGTTTACGTGGAATTCCTCCAGTTCATTATTCCTTTTAGCACAATAGTATTCCATCACCAATAGATACCACAATTTGTTCAGCCATTCCCCAATCTAAGGGCATCCCCTCATTTTCCAATTTTTTGCTACCACAAAGAGGGTGGCTATAAATATTTTTGTACATGTCTTTTTTCTTATTATCTCTTTGGGGTATTAACCCAGCAGTGCTATGATTGGACCAAAGGACAGGAGTCTTTTGGCGTCCTTTGGGACTATGCCACATTTCTAAAGAGAACTAAGGTTTAGAAACTCCTTTTTTGAAAGTAACCCTGTGAAGTAGTTATGTTGAATATTATTGTCCCCATTGTACAGACCAGAACCCTGAGTCCCAGAAAGGTAAAGACTAGAGTCATATATGCTGTTTTGTTTAGTCATTTTTCAGTTGTTTCCTCATAGGGGATTTTCTTGGCAAAGATACCAGAATGGTCTATCATTTTCTTCTCTGACTCATTTTGCAGGTGAGTAACTGAGGCAAACAAAGTTAAGTGATTTGACCCAGGGTCACACAACTAGTAAATAATTGGGGCTGCATTTGAACTTAGGTCTTCCTGATTGCTTCGTGTTCTATCCACTGCAGGCCACTGAGATGCCCCATATATACCTAGGTAAGCATTACAACTAGGATTAGAACTCAAGTCTCCTAATTCTTGGAGAGGAGTCCTGGAGAGGTTCTCCTTATCACCTTAAATTCAGTATGAGGAAATAAAAAGGAGCATTCTCCAGTTTCTCTTGGGAAGAAGTAGTATTCCTACTAACTTTACCTCTATATTGAAAACCTTACTTTTTTAAACAAATGAAATCAAGCAAAACAAATTCATTAATTTGCTTTGTATACAAATGTCTATCTCTTCCCACACCTCTAATTCATTGCTTCTCTCAGGTTCTTAGGGTGATGCTAGATCACTGCATTTTTTGGAATTGTTAAATGTTTTGATTTTTCCCTTTATTTTATTATAGTAATTATATAGATGGCCTTCCTGCTTCTGCTCATTTCACTGCATCAGTTCACAGAAATCTTCCCAGTTTTCTCTGACTCCCTCACTCTCATCAGTTCTTATATTGTGGCACATTCATATATCACACATTGTTCAAACATTGTTGAATCGATGATACCCATTTTGTTTCTAATTCTTTGCTACAACAAAAAGTGCTGCTATAAATATTTTTGCACATATTGGTCCTTTCCTTTCCTCCTCTATCTCTTTAGCAGTATAAGCCTAGCCGAGGTATCATTGGGTCAAAAGATATATACACAGTTTGATAACTTTTGGAGCCTAGTTCCAGATTGCTTTTCAGAATGGCTGGGCTACCAAAGTACTTTCATTACAACACATTGCTTTTCCCTATGATACACTGAGTGCAAGTAATTGTCATTCCTGTTTTACAAGTGAGGAAGCTGAGGTTCAAAAAAGATAATGATCTCCCCAGAATTATACAGAGTCTCATGGACTCATCTGCAAAATGAAGGAGTAGAATTCTAAACCCTACAATTATAAGGGGCAGCTAGGTAGCCCAGTGGATAGTGTGTCAGACCTGGATTTGGGAGGATATGGGTTTGAATTTGACACTGTACTTCCTGGTTGTGTGATCCTGGGGAAATCACTTACACCATTGCTTAATGCTTGCCATTCTTCTGCTTTGTATCTGATACTCATTCTAAGCTAGAAGTTAAGGACTTAAAAAAAAAAGTAAACTACCTAAGTATAGGATGGTAGTGAAGGTTAGTGAATATCTTGTAAGACAAAGGTTGGGGGGTTTCAGAAACTACATAGTCAATATGAGTCAACGGTGTACAATGACAAAGCTAAAACGATCTTAGGTTCCATTAGATGAGGCAAATTGTTCAGAATGAGGTAAAGGACCACATCTGTAACTCCTGGTTTCAGGTCTAGGACTCACATATTAAGAAAGGAGTTAGACAGATTGAACTTCTTCCAAAGGGTGACCAGAAAGGGTAAGGGAAGTGGAGAAGATGGTGTCCAAAAAGTAGGCAGTCTACAACATTCCTCAGCACAGCTTAACTATATTAAAATGTAATTAGGAAGTATTTAACAAAGTAAATAAAAATAAAATAAATTTTGTTGTTGTTGTTCAGTCATGTCCAGCTCTTCATGACCCCAGGGACCATACCACTCCAGGCTCTTCTATTGTCAACTATTTCTCAAAGTTTGTCCAAGCAAACTTCTGTCCTGTTTTTCTCCTTTTGTTCCTCAATCTTTCCCAACATCAGGAACATTTCTAATGAGTTCTGTCTTCTCATTATGGGGCTAAAGTATTTAAGAATCAGTTTAATTATTTGACCTTCCAATGAATAGTCTGAATTAATTTTCTTAAGTATGGACTGATTTGATCTCCTTGCTGTTCAAGAGATTCAGAAGTCTTTTCCAGCACCACAATTCTAAAGCAAAGTTCTCTGACTTTTCTTATACTCCAATCTTCATACTTATATATTGCTACTGGAAAAACCATATCTTTGTCTGTGTGGATCTTTGTGGGCAAGGTGACATCTCTGCTTTTTTTAGAAGGCTGTCCAGATTTGTCCTAGTTTCCTTTCAAGAAGCAAGGATCTTTTAATTTCAAGGAGGCAGTCACAGTCTGCCATCTGCAGTGATCTCTGAGCTCAAGAATATAAAATCTGCCATTTTTCCCATTTCTTCTTTCTTTAAAACATAGATAATGTTAATATATGATTTTCCAAGTCAATATGCCACCAGCAGGTATCCTTTTGCTTTAGTGACCCCCATTTTTTAAAGCCCCCTTTTTCCATCTTAGAATTAATATTGTGTAGTATTGGTATTGGTTCCAAGGCAAAAGTGTTGTAAGGGCTAGGCAATGGAGGTGAAGTGACTTGCTCAGGGTCACACAGCTAGGAAGAGATTGACACCAGATTTGAACCCAGGACCTCCCATCTCTAGGACCTGAATCTCAATCCACTAAGCCACTTAACTACCCTAAAGTAATTTACTTAAATAAGCTTTGAGAGTTTAAAACCATACTAAGGGGCTCAGGAAAAAGGTATGGGAGGACATTTCAACCACTCAAAATAAGATGAGCAAAAAAAGCATGGAAGTGGGAGAGCACAGGTCATATTTGGTTATCATGCAGAGTAATCCAGTTAGGACAGAATTTAGAGGTAAAGTTGTAGAAAATAGAGCCTTGATGAACCGTGACCTAGGCTTATGAGACTGACTGCTATCTGCTGGAAGTTTAGGACAACTACTAAATGGAAAGAATAATAGAGAGGAACCACTCTGGCCATTAGGCTCTGGCTCTGATAGAATGCTGGGCCTGGAATCAGGAAAATACATCTTTGTGAGTTCAAATCTAGCCTCAGGTATTTACTATCTGTGGGACCTGGGGCAAGAAAGTCTCTGAATCCTGTTTACCACAGTTTTCTGATCTATAAAATGATCTAGAGAAGGAAATGGCAAGTCACTTTAATATCTTAAAAAAAAAAAACTCCAAATGGAATCACAAAGAGTTGAACATGACTGAAGATGCCTCAACAAAAACAGCAAAGCTTTGGACTTCTGAAATATGGTTCATTGGGAAGAGCATGGAGTCAAAGAAGCTGGGTTTGAATGGCTAACTATGTGACTATGGACTACACAACTTTTCTAGACTTCAGTATTTTTCTTTAATAAATAAGGGGGTTGGATTAGATGTTCAGAAGTCCCTCTTAGCTCTAGAGCTATGATCCTATTCAAGTGTAACCATTTTTTTTGAAGCTCTAACTAGGTCAATATTCAATGTCATAGAAAACAGAAAGGTTTCAGCAGGAGGGGATAATCCATGAGTGGGATATGGGTATGGTTCTCACTTCTCTAGGAGCTCCATTTTGAATTTTGTCTGTGAGCAGTAATCAGCAAACCAAAAATATTTTGAGCCTTGTGAGACTGAGGGCTTGTAAGTACTCCTTGGACTTGCTATGAAGGAGAGTCATACACCAACATTACCAGATTCCACCTTGGTAGTAGAGGCAACAAGTCAAAGAAATAAGATGCTCTCAAAATGTATCTAGTGCCTTCATACCAGGGGGGACTTCTGACACAAAAGTTCCATGTCTTCTGAGAAATATTGAGAATGGAGAGATAGCTTTTATTTATGGGGTGGAAGGAAGACAAGGAAAGAGATGGCATCAGAAGACATCTTTTTGACTGCCATATAAAACCTGTGTTGCATTGATCAAATTATCTCCTCAGGTCTCAGGTTCCTCATCTATCATAACATGAGGGGACTGGACCAGATGATTCCTAAGTTTCCTTCCAACTCTTAAATCCTATAACTCTATTGTTTAATTTATTTGGAATGGATTGGCCTCTGTCCACAGGGACTCTGAGGAACAAAGGAAGTACTACAGTCAGTGATGAGATTGTGCCAGACATCCATATGTTCATGACCATGTTGACCAAGCACCCAGATGACTGCCGGAACTTTACACACAGACCTTTTGTTATGGTACAGATGTGACCAATAATTACCCAAAGTGGCCAGATCTGTGTCCATTGGAGATGTACAATCTTGGCTGCAAAGGGGAGGGTTTGTAGCCATCAATAACAGGTTCTTTAATCTCTCTCCGTCTGTTTTTTTTTTTCCCCCAGCAATGTCATTATCTTCTCCCCTTTCAAGTCAGAGAAATAAATGCAAAATCATGTCAAGCTTCCTCCCCTTAATGTAGTGTGTTTTTTTTTTTTCCTTTTCTAATTTTCCAAACGAATCTCTGTTTCTGGTTAAGGACCAGTGCTGTGAGATGAGTTCATTAGGCAGCTGGCGTGTGTGTGCCTTCAGTGATTCACATTAAAGCAGGAAAGGTCTTGGAGTTAGCAATAATTAGATGAGGTCATTAGAGCGACAATGAGATCACTCCTGCCCGAGATGGCCTCCCGTTGTACAAAGTAAGGTCAAGGTGGTCATAAGCATTACTCAGTCCTGATTTTTTACTTCATTACATATGCATTAAGTACCAGTGGTGGGCAATTCACCGTTTAACAGGACGGAGAGGGAGGGATGTGAGGCAGCCTATGGGGGAGGAGAAATAAGAATGGAATGATCAAAAGGACACCAGGGGGGATCTCAACACACTAAAAAGGGGCAAAGAAACAAGGCACTTATGCTTAGGTAGTATTTTTAACAAACTTAGAAGAATGGAGGAGGAAATGGACAAAACTAATAAAGCTCAATGACAAACCAATTTCAATACTCTGGAAGAATCCTGGGAAGGGAATTAGGAGATGTGAGTTCTAGTCTCAGCTTTCTAGATAGTTCATGGTATGACCTTAGTTAGGCAAGTCATGTGCCTTGTACCTTCTCTTCCTGACTCCAGGCCTGGCATTCTTTTTTTTTTAAACCCTTACCTTTCATATTAGAATCAATACTAGGTATTAGTTCTAAGGCAGAAGAGTGGTAAAGGCTAGGCAATGAGAGTTAAGTGACTTGCCCAGGGTCACACAGCTGGGAAGTGTCTGAGGCAAGATTTGAACCCAGGATCTCCCATCTCTGGGCCTGACTCTCAATCCACTGAGCCACCCAACTGCCCCCCCCACCCCCTCCCACCCAATTCATCTGTGTATTGAGGCCAGGCTAGAAGAATGCTAAGGCCTTCTCCAACTCTGATATTCTGTGTTCTATGGTTTCTATCAGCTCTGACCTTGTTATTATCTAAGGAATTCCAAGGAATATTCCATTTCCTTCCAGTTCTGATAGACTGTGTTCTATGTATTGTAATATCTAAAATTATGAGACTGGTAGTAGCTTAATAACTTTATTAAATCAAAGTAGTAGTAGTAGTAGTAGTAGTAGTAGTAGTAGTAGTAGTAGTAGTAGCAGTAGTAGTAGTAGTAGTAGGTAGTAAAGAGAGAGAAAGGTAGGAGAGAGGTAAAGGAATACTTAACTTTCTAATCTATGATCTTCATTTATGGGCCTCTAGCTGCAATTCTGACAAGGTCCATTCTGCTATCTATTCTCATGTCAAAGACCCTTATTTCCTACTTGGTCTCCCCTTATAAACTCTTTTCTCCACCTACAAACTCTCACACATCACATCTCAGTAACCAATCATAGTTTCTTAATTTGTCTGGGCCACCCAGGGGAGCAGTGCCTGTGAAATCAGTTTCTTGTCTCATTGGTTCCTTTCATTTTCTTTCTCTGAGGACTTATCTATACCTGAATTTACTAAGTGGTATTTGACCTTCAGGTCACTGAGAGATGATGTTAAAATGAAGGCAATGCTGGAGAAAGAGAAATTTGCTTCCAACAGTATTAAGGACCTTCCCAGCTCTGACATTCTAGGAATAAAATCTAGGAAAAAAAAAAGACCTTATCCAGAAGGTCTTTGCAGCTGAAGGCTCTGAGATATATAGGAATGTGAAGTCATAATCATTTGATGAGAAGAACTCACATCCCCTTTGATATTCCTCTCTCTTTCTCTTTTATTATATGGCACACTGGATCCAGAAAGAAAAATTTCAATTCTTAGGAGACTTTTCTTCTTTTCTGTTTCCTTCCTTCCTTCCTTCCTTCCTTCCTTCTTCCTTCCTTCCTTCCTTCCTTCCTTCCTTCCTTCCTTCCCTTCCCTTCCTTCCTTCCTTCCTTCCTTCTTCCTTCCTTCCTTCCTTCCTTCCTTCCTTCCTTCTTCCTGTCCTTCCTTCCTCCTTCCTCCTTCCTTCCTTCCTTCCTTCCTTCCTTCCTTCCCTCCTTCCTTCCTTCCTTCCTTCCTTCCTTCCTTCTTCCTTCCTTCCTTCCTTCCTTCTTCCTTCCTTCCTTCCTTCCTTCCTTCCTTCCTTCCTTCCTTCTCTCCTTCCTTCCTTCCTTCCTTCCTTGTTTCCTTCCTTCCTTCCTTGTTTCCTTCCTTGTTCCTTCCTTCCTTCCTTCCCTTCCTTCCTCTTCCTTCCTTCCTTCCTTCCTTCCTTCCTTCCTTCCTTCTCCTTTCTTCCTCTCTCTCTCTCTCTCTCTCTCTCTCTCTCTATTTCTCTCTCTTTCTTTCTTTCCTTCTTTCTTTCTTTCTTTCTTTCTTTCTTTCTTCTTTCTTTCTTTCTTCTTTCTTTCTTTCTTCTTTCTTTCTTTCTTTCTTTCTTTCTTTCTTTCTTTCTTTCTTTCTTTCTTTCTCTTCTTTCTTTCTTTCTTCTTCTTCTTTCTTTAAAGCATCCCCTCTGCTCAGCTCCTGGGGAGGTCCATTTGTCTGGAATTTTAATAACCATCTGAGGAATAGTTGGCCACCCCAGTTAGATTTCTGATTTGCTCCACACTCCAGGAGCCAGGTCCAAGACCAGCTTTTCCACTAGAGAGATAACACAAATCACACTGGAAAAAGAGTTAAGTGGAGAGTAGCCAGAGGGAAAAATCAATACCACTAATTAATGTTGAAATTGCTTCCAGATGTGTATATCATCAGAGACTGGAACCATTTTTGTACAATTTTCAGGGTCTCCACTGTCCTCTCATTCACACTCCACTGATTTTACCAACAATGAAAAAATGACTTATCATCTTGCAATTGGCCACATTCCTGTGTATTTTCTCAACAGGCAATGTAATCTGGGTGCATGGAGATGTTAGGACAGATCAACCCACGCTGATCATAAGACCCATTCTAATACACACTCACCTCTCTCCACCCTACCACCCCCTCCAGAAATCTGAGAAGTTCTAATCCGGCAATATCCACATTCCAGGACAGGGAAGGATAGATCATCCTCTAGTTATCATTGCAATATGCATACAGTAAAGCATTGTGGGATAGAGGGTCAGAGGAACTGGATTTAAATCTTGGTTCTCTCACAAAAAATGTGTGACCCGTGAAAAGTCATTTAACCTCTTGGTACCTTACTTTCCTCTTCATAAAAAATGGGGATGTTGGAATAAGTGGCTTCCAGAATCTTGTGATCCATCTTCACCATGGATTTTACAGTAAGGGAAGGGACTGAGTATGTTTGGTATGAGACAAGGAATCTGTGAAAGGAATCTTGAAGCCCTAAATCTTTTACCTATTTCTTCTCTGAGAGGTGTGACTCTTATAAAGGCTAAATAAAACCCATTCATTAGGTTTATAGTATAATACCTATGTGGGATTCCTTCCCCAATCTACTTCTGGGCTGGCCTGTTCACTTCAATCTGCTCTCAGGCTAGTAGACCTAGGAACTCAAACTCCTTCAGGGTCCCTAGGGGTTACTCTTTTAAGGGGTGATGTATTCTTTATACTCATTACTTTTGCTCTTGAAGGGATTCTGATCTAAACAAAACCAGACACAATGATGCACAAGATCTCAATGATAACCATTTACTTAACTATAGGTAAGAACAATAATGGCTCTGTGGATAAAATGCTGGGATTGGAGTAAGGAAGACCTGAGCTTAATTCCAGTATCAGACACTTAACCTTGCTGTTAACTTCTGCCTTAATTCAAGAGAGAAGGAAATGGTGAACCTCTCCTATATCTTTACCAGAAACCCTCCAATGGACTCATGAAGACTTGGACACGACTACACAACTGAACAACAGTCATAGAGTTAGCTAGCATAAATAAGTCAGGAATAATAAATATATTACAGTTCATATATAAGCCTGGATCATGCTCTCTCACCAATGTTTTTTGTATCTGGGGGAAGAGGGTAGACCCAATTCATTCTGGATACATTCCCACCACACAAAACTACTTCTGTGTTAGCTACCCTCACCTGCTGGGCAAATCCTCTTCTCTTTCTAAGCTGAGAGGAAAACAAATTTTTTTTACCTTAGAATTTCCTTAAAATGGCCATAAGAAATTGTTATACTATCATATTGGCCAGCAGATTCCTGTAACTAAAGCTCATCTGGTAGGCTCTCACTCAACAGGATCCTGCATTGTTCTATCAGCTGTCATCTAGCTAATCCAGCTTATTGGCAGCTAAGCCTATTTTTCCTATTTTCCTATTTCCTATTTCTGTGTTTTCTGGTCAGACTATAGCAGGCAGAAGAAAGCAATAGGGACCTCAGAGAAGCTTCATTTCTCTTAAATGTTGTTGTTAGCAGGCAATTTTATTGTCATTTTTCAGTCATATATGACTCTTTGTTACTCCATTTGGGGTTTCTTGGCAAAGATACTGGAGTGCTTTTTCTCTTCCTTTTTCAGTTGATTTTACAAATGAGGAAACTGAGGCAAAAAGGGTGAAGTGACTTATCCAGAATCACACAGTTTGAAAGTGTCTGAAGCCAGATTTGAAGAACTCTATCTACTTCACCACTTACCTGCCCTTCTAATATACTTCAAACTTTATCTATTAACTATTTCCTTCCTTCCTTCCTTCCTTCCTTCCTTCCTTCCTTCCTTCCTTCCTTCTTTCCTTCCTTCCTTCCTTCCTTCCTTCCTTCCTTCCTTCCTTCCTTCCTTCCTTCCTCCCTCCCTCCCTCTCTTTCTCTCTTTCTCTCTCTCTCTCTTTCTCTCTCTCTTTCTCTCTTTCTCTCTCTCTCTCTCTCTCTCTCTCTCTCTCTCTTCTTTCTTTCTTTCTTTCTTTCTTTCTTTCTTTCTTTCTTTCTTTCTTTCTTTCTTTCTTTCTTTCTTTCTTTCTTTCTTTCTTTCATGGGGTTAAGTGACTTGCCTAGGATCACACAGCTAGGAAGTGTCTGAGGACAAATTTGAAACCAGAACCTCTCATCTCTAGGCCTGGCTCTAAATCCACTGAAGCCCATAACTGTTATGCCCCCCATTCTTGCTGATTTCTTCATGTAATTCCATTAGAGATAAAATTTCCTTTACTCTCCAGCAGATTCTTGCCAATTTTTTCCTTGTTTCAGTCAGATTCTTCGCTACTTTCAATTGCTGAAACCAGAACCGTCTGACACTCTATGATTCACCTTTCCATTAGAATATAAAAATTTATGATCTTCTCTTCTGTTTTAAAAGCAGCAGTCCTTATTTAATCATCACATAGATTTCAGTTATCTGATTTATCATTTTATGAAGTTTAACATCTTGAGCTTTAAAAAGTTATAGCAGATGAGCTGAGGTGCCACAATGACCTGGAGCCCCAGTCATACATTAGTTCTCAAACTGGTCCTCAACCTTCTGTGTCTGAAGAAAACCTGTGTTTCTTCAGACTTGCATTTTAAAAGTATTTAGTAAATAAAAGCTCATTTTTCCATCCCTTTTAGTCAACAAAATATTCATATGCTAAAGAAGTGTCACTTTACCTCCTTCAATAGAAGATTTAAAGCTTTTTTTATTTATGCAAAAGTGCATTTTCTATCCATTTTGGTAAACTACTTACAGAGCCTATCTGAAAATGATATTTCTCTACCATGAATTTCTTGCAGTTTTATTAAACAAAAATTCTTTTTCTTTTCCATTCCGATGCTAAACTGCCACTTTTTTGTTTGACTATGTATATTTATTACAAAGGCTTAGTTTTTCCTGTTTCCTCCATTAAAAGTGGTAGGTTGAAAGGGTGAGAAAGGATAAGAACAGAGTAGCTACAAAAAAAAAAAAAGCTAAAGAGAATTACTAGAGTATCTTTGTAGAAATGCAGAGAAGAGAAATGAAAATGAGAAGAGAAATGAGAGAAGAGATGGAACTCTAGAAAGAAGCACAGACTTACATCCTGTATACAGTTTCTTTGGCATATACCTGTTAGCATGTTGTCTCCCCAATTAGACCATTAGTTCCTTAAAGGGCAGGCATTGTCTTTTGCTCTTTGTATCCTTAGTGCTTAGCACAGTGCCTGGCACATAGCAGAGAATTGATAAATGCTTATTTTATTGATTGAAGCCTTCCTTCAGTCTATGCTCTTGGATTTGGCTTTCATTACATTTATTTCATTTTCATATTTTCATTTATGTTATTACATATTACTCAAACGCATTTCATTATTTCATTACAAATTATTACTTTCATTTCATCACTTCACATTTATTACATTGCAGATTTCAACAATTTTAGGATTGGGAGAGACTCCAGTAATCAGTTCAACACTGCAAGAAATCCTAGCTATAAACATATTAAGCAAGTGGCCATTCAGTTTCTGCTTGAAACCCTTCAATGCCAATGGTCTTCTTGTTCCTCTTGACTCTGAGCATTTTCTTTTTTTTTCCTTTTTTTTTAACCCTTCCATCTTAGGATCAGTACTGTGTATTGGTTCCAAGGCAGAAGAGTGGTATGAGCTAGGTGATGGGGGTCAAGTGACTTACATAAGAAGTGTCTGAGACCAGAGTTAAACTTAGGACTTCCTATCTCTAGGTCTGGTTCTCTATCCACTGAGTTACCTTGCTGACTCTTTCTCTCTGTCTCTCTGTCTCTGTCTGTCTGTCTGTCTGCTAAAATTTTTGTATCTTTATGTAAAATCAGAATTTAAAATATAATTTAATACTCATATTAATCTTTATAATAAACATATTTACAATGTTATTTAAATAAATATGAATATTTACACTATTTAAATACACATTTAAAATTCTTTTATATTAGAATCAATACTGAGTATGGGTTCCAAGGCAGAAGAGTGCTATGGTTTAGGCAATTAGGGTTAAGTGACTTGCACAAGGTCACAGAGCTAGGTAGAGTCTGAGACCAGATTTGAACCCAGTACCTCCTGACTCCAGACCTGGATATCTATCCAATGGGTCACCTAACTGCCATTGACCAAGCATTTTCACTGGCTGGCTATCCTAGTGACCTCCTCATTTCTATCTCCTGACTTCCCTGGTTCCCTTTAAGTGTTCAGCTAGTCTTTCTATAAGATACTTTTCCTAGTCCTCCTTAATCTTAATATCTTTCCTCTGAGACTTCCCTTAAGCTATGCTGCCTATATTTGGTTCATACGTAGTTGTTTGCATGTTCTCTCCCCCAGTGGGCTGGGAGCTCCTTGAGAACAAGGACTATTTTTGATTCTTGTTGTTTGCTTTGATTTTTCTTTTCTTTGGATCCTGGCATATAGTAGATGCTTAATAAATACTAGTTGAGAGACACACTGCTTGAAGGACGGTGAACCTACCACCTCTCTAGGCAGCCCTCTCTCCTTCAGAACTGCTCTAAATTTTCTCTGGCATCAAACCCAAATTTTCTGCTTGGCAACTTCTACTGAATGCTTTGGGTCCTGCCTCCTGGAGCTGGAGACAGCAAAATCTTTGTCTCTATTCTGCCTAATGTCCATTCAGATATTTGAAGATGTAATATTTTCCTCTTGAGTTTCTCTTCTTTTCAGGCTAGCTATTTCCAATTTCTCTATTCCATCCTCAGATGATGTCTTTCTTAAGGCAGTTTAGGTTTGCAGTAGCCTTTTTGGCTGTAACATCAAACTACTGAGAAATTTAGGTAGTAGTTCACTAAGACCCCCAGATTTTTTTCAGAATGACTCTTTGCTTCTCCTATCTTGTATTTATGAAGGTGATTTTTTAAAACCCATCCGTATGATTTTGTATTATCTCTAGAGAATTTTCTTTTATTATATTCAGCCCAAAACTCTAGTCTGTTGAAATCTTTTTGGCTTTTTTAGGAAAAAAAACCCTTACCTTCTATCTTAGAATTGATACTAAATATCAGTTCCAAGGCAGAAGAGCAGTAAGGGCTAGGTAATGGTGGTTAACTGACTTGAAGGGGGTCACAAAGCTAGGAAGAGTCTGAAGTCACATTTGAACTCAGGACTTCCCTTCTCCAACCCTTGCTTTCTAGCCACTGAGGTACCTAACTACTCCTGACCTTTATGGATTTTGACACTATCATTCAGTGTTTTATCCTTTCAAACTTCATGTCCTCTGCACATTTATAAGCATCTGACCTCTGCCTTTATCGAAGTTATTGACAAAAATGTTAAATAGTGCTGGTCCCAGGAATGATCTCTGTGAACCTCCTGCCAAGTTGACAATGAGCATTTAATTTTTTTTAACCCTTCCCTTCTGTCTTAAAATCAATACTAAGAACTAGTTCCAAAGCAGAAAAGTGGTAAAATCTAGGAAACTGGGGCTATTTATCCAGAGTTATAAAATGAGGAAGTGTCTGAGGCCAAATTTGAGTCCAGGATCTCCCACCTCTAGGTCTGGCTCTCTATCTACTAAGCCATCTGCCTGTCCCTGAATGTTGAATCTTTAGTCTTCGAAAATAGTCATTTGATTTGTTTGAGAGCTATTTAATTATAGTATTCTTTAGTCTTCATCTACACATTTTATGCAAAAGAATAATATGAGATTTTGTTAAGTGGTTTGTTAAAATCCAGGTAAATTATGTTTATAACATTTCCAGGAGTTTAATAATGCTGTTACAAAAGGAAATAGGGTTAATTTGGTATGACCTCTTCTTGATGAAGTCATACTAGTTGTTTGAAATAGCCTTTCCCTTTTGAGTATGTTGACTATCTCTTTAACAATCCATTCTAGATAATGAACTGGAGGAATTACACTTGAACTGGAACAACCTCCAGGAATTGATGCACAGTGAAAGGAGCAGAATCAGGAGAACACTGTACACAGAGACTGATATACTGTGGCACAATTGAATGTAGTGGACTTCTCTACTAGCAGCAATGCAATGATCCAGGATCATCCAGAGGGACTTATGAGAAAGAACACTATCCACATTCAGAGGAAGAATTGTGGGAGTAGAAACACAGAAGGAAAACATTTCCTTGATCACATAGTTTGATGGGGATATGATCAGGGATGTAGACTCTACATCACTCTATTGCAAATATTAATAATATGGAACTAGGTCTTGATCAGTTGATACATGTAAAACCCAGTTGATTTGCTCATTGAGTATGGGAGGAATATGAATATGAATCATGTAACCATGTAAAAATATTTTAAATTAATAAATAAATAAAAAGTGAAAAAAATAATCCATTCTAGAATTTTCCTAGGAATCAAAATCTTGTGCAATAATATATAATAGAGTTTGCCAATTCTATCATTTTCCTTTTTTTTTTAAATTGGGATATTTGTTGCTATTCTCTATGGTATCTAGTTTAATATAGATGGTTTTCTTCTTCCTTTCATAATTTTTAATGTGAACTTTTGACCAAATATTTGATCCTTTCTCTGTCTCCTTGGTAGAATCATTATCCATGTTCTTCACCCTTAATATCCATATTCCCCAGGGCTTTTTCTTGGGAATTTCCTATTCTTTCTATACTTTCCTCTCTTGGTGAAGGTTTCTTTCCTTGTTTCATACACTGCAGTTCCTTGTGGGTCTGGGTTAGACAGAAAGCCTGGTAAGGCTCCTTTCTGACAGTAGGTAAAGATATTCTCACCAGCTTTCCTTAGATAGACACTATACTTGGTCAGTTGCCTCTCATTTTTGAATTTAAAACTCTGGCTGACAAGTCTAAATCCCATTTTTAGATTGGGAAAAAGAAAAGAAAAAATCAACTCTCATTACAAATATGCCTAGGTAAGTAAAATATATTCCTGCATTTTCCTTCACATATATTCTTAAGAAAAAATAACTCTTGCCTCCTCTCTTAGAGTCAATATTCTATATTAGTTCCCAGGCAGAACAGCAGTAAGATCTAGGTCAGTGCTAGGCAACCTTTTGAGCTTGGCATGTCAAAATTTGCCAAAAAACCGGGCATAACTCTGGTAGTGTGTCACTTTGAGAAAAAAACACCATAATTTCATGATATTTATAGTTTAAATTACAAAAATGTATAATTGTAATGCATAAGTGTACTTAATAAACCCTAAATTAATTATTTAACTTACCTGCTTAGTTACTTCTTTGTTCATCTGTCAGTCAGTTTCTTTTGTTGGTCTTGATATTATTTAACTTGTGTGGGGTGCCAAGAACTAAGATAAGTGAGGGGGAGGGGGAATTCTTTAACTAACCTGCCTTTTAGTGACTTTTTTGTTGCTGAATATCATTGGCTAAATCTTCAATTGAAGGTTGATACTTTGTACACTTCAAGCCCAAGCAAGCGCTACTAACTTCATCTGTCAATGTTTCTTTTGTTGGTTTTGATCCTTCTTCCAGTCCCCCATGGGTGCCCCATATGCCCCAGTCACTCACCACTCGCCACTCCCCCCTCCCCCAGGCCAGGGCATGGCCACAGCCATGGCTGCCAGCTTGTGGTGGCTCCTGGGCCTGGAGGAGGGCTGAGCTCATGTGCGGCCATGTGTCATTGAAAATGGTTACATGTGTCAATGCTGACATACTTGTCATAGGTTTGCCATCAGGGATCTAGGCAATTGGGGTTAAGGGACTTGCTCAGTATCTGAAGAGTCTGAGGTCAGATTTGCCCTCAGGAACTCTCGTCTCTAGGCCTTGTTCTTAATGCACTGAGCCCTGTAGCTGTCCCTCCATCTATATTCTTGATCTCTCTTTGGTCTTGGTATCCTTGAAAGTTCAGCTGACCCACTTTTATAGCCCTTTCTAAGATTGGGCCAGTCACTTTGGGACAGGTGTCATTACTTGATGTAGCTAGACTACCTAGAAAGAGGGTAAGGAGAGTAATGTCTTATAAAGCTAGAATGGTTGCTGGGAGTCAGGTTCTGAAAGACCAGGGGGTGTGCAATAGGACAAAATTCTCTTGTGGAGTAGGTTGGGTTTTAGGCCTCACTCAGGGGATGGTTAGCTTCCTTTCCCATCAAATGCTGCTTCTCAGAACTAATCTCAAAGATTAAATCTGTGCTTCCAGGGCTCTCATATTGTACCACTTCTTAAGATTCCCCCATCTCTAATAGGAGAGGAAGACAGAGAAGCCATATCTGGAAAAAGCAGAGTAGGTAGGCCTTCCTAGTCAGTCAAGGAGAGAGTTCTGGGGATATGAGACCCTGTTTTTGGCCCCAGGCAAATAGCCATAGGTAGGAAATGAAAAAGTACAATGAAGTGTATGGATTAGCCAATTGAAGGGAAGGCAGAAGGACCTGAAGTCTCTCTGTGTGGGGCCTGGCTGAAAAAGAAAGATGAAGAAGGAGAAAGGGGAGGGAGAGCAGAAGGACTGGGGGAGAGGATAGTAGAGAAAGGAGAAAAGGGTCTTGATATAAGAGAAGAAGAAAGGGAGGGAGGAAAGAGAAGAGAAAGAGGGGGGAAAGGAGAAGGAGAAAACAATTACTGTTCTGATGACAGTGAGCAAATCACTTAACCCCTCAGAGGCTCCTCTGTAAAATGGGGATAATAATACATTTAGTATTTACCTCACAGGCTTTTCAGGAGAATCAAACAAGACAAGGTAAAAGGCTCTTTGCAAACATTAAAGCCAATATAAATGTCAGCTTTCTGCTCAACAAATGACTCCAGGTGGAAGGACTTTTTGAAATTAATTAAATCCTAAATGTCTCCCTAGAGCAAAATGATATTTCTTGGGAGGGGATGGTCTGAGACTTGGGGGCTGGTGTATTGTGAGGGCTTGGGGTGAGTTGTTCTAAAAGGCTGGGGGCTCTGGGGAAGAGGGGGGTAACCCTGGTTGAGAGCAGACTAAAGGAGGCCAGTCACCAAGTCCCTTGTTTCTAGACTCTTAAAGCATTTCACCATGGTGGGCCTCTTCGGGAGGTTAGAGGAGACTAGGACAATGGGGATGCATTTCAGGATGATTCTGGGCTCATTCATGCTTGCTTTGCAGAGATATCTGTGTCTATTTGTCCTCAGAGAGGTGTCCATGGTCATGGCTCTCAGTCTACCAGTTATTAAAGTTTGGTGACTGCAATGTAGTCAAAAGCCCTCTATATTTGGAATCAAGAGACCCAGAGGTGGTTCAGTGGATAGAAAGCCAGGCTTAGAGATGGGAAGTCCTGGGTTCAAATTTGGCCTCATACCTAGCTGTGTAACCCTGAGCAAGTCACTTACTCCAATTGGCTCCCCTCAACTCTTCTTCTGCCATGGAAATGACATGTAATACTGATTGAGAGAGAGAGAGAGAGAGAGAGAGAGAGAGAGAGAGAGAGAGAGGGAGAGAGAGGGTTTTGAATTCTATTCCAGTTGACTTCACTTAGCCTTAATATTCTCATCTTTAAAATAAAAATGTTTATTGTTCTTCAGTTGTTTCAGTCATTCCCAACTCTTTCTAACTCCATTTGAGGTTTTCTTGGCAAAGGTATTGGAGTAGTTTACCATTTTCTTCTCCTCATCATTTTACGGATGAGGAAACTGAGGCAAGTAAGGTTAAATTACTTTTTTAGGGTCACACGGCTAGTGGGGGTCTGAGGCCAAATTTGAACTAGGGTCTTCTGGACTCAAAACCTTGAGCCATCTAACTACCCTTATAAATGAGGATAAAGATATATGATCTGCCTCACAGGGCTCCTGTAAGGAAGGTGAGGTCTAGACCTGATAGCAACCACCACCTCTACACAGTGTAAACATCATTTATTGATGACACACTTGTAGCACTAGAAAGAAGGAAAGAAGCTAACAAACATTTATTAAGTGCCTACTTTGTGTCAGGCACTGTGCTAAGAGCTTTGCAAATATTTTCTCATTTGGTTCTCATGAACTCTGGGAGGCAGGTGCTTTAATGGTCCTTATTTTAGTGTTGGTAAAAGTGAGGCTGACTAAGGTTAAATGATTTGTTCAGAGTGGCTAGAAAATGACCCCATGCCCCTGGTGGCGTGGCTGTCCCTAGCAGCAGCACCCATGTCCCAATCAGAGGCAGGAGCAGCAAGACTGTCCCTCCTCTGTCTCCTCTTCTTCCAGGAACATAAACCTATACCTGACAGGAAGGCAGAACCAAACAGTTAATCAGGATTAAGGATGCATCTGTTTCCCCCAGAGAGATGAGCTGTTCATTTCTACTTGTTTACAATATGTTTACAAACACTGGTGGACAGGGATAGATCACTCTCTTTTATTGCCTTATAAAAGCTTCCTTCCTGACGCTTGAACACCTCATCATCTCAAGCTGCTTCTGGCCTCCTCCCTCTGCCGTTAGGATCACAGGATTTGTCTCTGGAGCTGGAAAAGGCCTTAGAACATAGACTTTAGGATGTCAGATTTGGGGGTGGAGAGAGGGAGCCAACCAGACCGGGAGAGGGTCTCTTGGGGCATAAAGTACAGCAATGGTCCCTTGTTTTCATCTAGTCCAATATCTTCATTTTATCCATGAAATCTAGAGAAATTAAGTGAGTTGCCCATAAGTCAAGTGCTACCTTATAGTGAGAGATCCCCTGAGCAGGCAGGAAGCAAGAACATTCTGGCAGTGCTTAATTGAATTGAATTGAATTCCACAAATCACCAAACATTTATTAAGTATTTATTTTGTACAAACCATTGTCTTGGGTAGAGGAGACATAGGAGGTCCTAGAATTTAAAATCTGGTAAGGGAAGAAAAAATATTTGGTAGGGAAAAAAGAAAAATTAAATATGATAACAAAAGAAGACAAATAAAATAAATTGTTAGGAAATAATTAGAATTTTGCTCCTCAGGACTCTCTCCCAGCTTCCCATCTTCATTCTCATGTTATGTCCTTACGTTTTGAGGATAAAGTTTTAGTGTAGCTCTGCCTTTGATCTCTTTTTCCCTGTCACTGCTGGTGGAGGTGGGAGGAGAATTTCATTCATGTGGCTTTTACTTTTGTTCTTTTATTTTTTCTACTTCAAGTAATTATTAATAGACTTTATAAACTATAATGCATGGAGTTATTAGATATTAATTTAAATATTATAGTATAGAAAGAGGAAAAATAAAATAAATTCTGGTTGGGAAAGAAAAAATAAAATAAAATTTGGTAGGGAAAGGGGAAAAATAAAAAAAATTTGGTAGGGAAAGGGGAAAAATAAATAAAATTCAGTAGGCACCTTAGAGATCAACCTGGTCAATTCTCTCATTTTATAACTGAGGTTCAATAATGTTAAGACTTACCCAAGTTCATATAGATAGTATGTGGCAAAGCTGGAATCCTACTACATATCCTTTGATTCCAAATTTTATGTTTTCTCTACTCTGCTGTGCTTCCTTTCATGACAAAACTGAGTCCCCTCAAATGGAAAGGACTTGTGCAAGGACACACAGACAGGTAGAGTCTGGGGATGAGGCTAGTATGAGGCCCTAGCTCTAACTCCAGTGTTCTGTCTTCTACAGTTTAGGTAGGACAGGGCTCTTGTCTTCCTCTAGCTCATAGTAAGATAAATGTACCATCATAAACAACTATAATCTGTAATAAATGTATTGGTGAGGTGGAAAATAAGGAGATCCCTGTGGGAAGACTGTTACTACCTACTACCTGGGAGCAATGAGAGAGGAATTGGCATTAAATTCAAGTTTTTAAAAATGGAGATGGGGGGCAGGGATAGGCAGGTAGGCACCTGGGTGGCTCAGTGGACAGAGAGCCAGGCCTGGAGACAGGAGGTCCTGGTTCAAATCTGGTCTCAGACACTTCCTAGCTGTGCGACCCTGAGAAAGTTACTTAATCCCCATTGCCTAGCTCTTACTGCTCTTCTGCCTTGGAACCAATACTAACATTAGTAATTCTAAGGTGGAAGGCAAGGTTTTTTTTTTTTTAAGATTAGGAATTCAATAAATACAAAGGAGGAAGGCAACACAAGGGACAGTGCTTGCTAAGACTATTTTGGGGGTAAAAAGTTGCCTGCTTCAAATGGGGCCAAGACTATGTGGAGGGAAAAATATAAAATAAGGCAAATTATATATATATATGTATATACATATATATATGTGTGTGTGTGTATAATATAATAATATAATAAAAATAAGGTCAGAAAGGCAGCTTTATTTTCTGCTACTATCTATTACCCCTATGCCCTTTTCTGCCTATTCTCTGCCCTCCTGAGTTTGGTGGTTGTAACACTGAGGGTCAGTAACTGGATGACTCAGTAGATAGAGTACTGATCTGGAGTCAGGAAGACCTGAGTTCAAACCCAGTCTTGGGCACTTTATAGCCATGTGACCCAGGGTAAGTCACTGAACCTTTATTTACCTTAATCCAGAGAAAGAGATGGCAAACCATTCTAGTATCTTTGTCAAAAAAAAGAAAAACAACTCATGGACAGTATCCACAGTGTCATGAAGAGTTGGATATGACTGAACAACAACAATGAAGATCACTTTCTCCATTTAGATTTGCAAGATGGTTTGGATTGGGCAATTCCTGTCAAATCTACAGTCAGTGGGGTTGCAGTTCTTGTTGCTGCCATCAGACAGATGGTTGTGCATAGGCTACCATGGCCTGGTCATTTCATGAGGTAGGCCTCATGGAGCCTAGGACTTTAGGCTACCATTTCTTTACCTTTGTGCCACTCTTCTAAACTTCACCAAATAAGACCTTTACCCTAGGAAGTCCTTGGAAGGTGCAGATCAGGTTCTGAGTTGAAGGAACCCCAGAAAAAAGCAATTTTTCAGATCCTAAAATCCTGGATCTGGAAAGAGATTATCTTTTGTTGAGCAGAAAGTCTTTTTATGATATCCCTGACAAATGGCCAACCAGCCTTCACTTGGAGATTCCAGGGAGAAGTAACTCAAGGCATTTCATTTTTGATGGGCCAGTTTTCCTTTTATCAAATGTTTAAAGAATTGAATTGGGGAAGCTAAATGACTTAGTAGAGAGAGAACCAAGCCTGGAGATGGAAGATCCTGGATTCAAATATGGCCTCAGACACTTCCTAGCTGTGTGAACCCAGGCAAGTCACTTAATTAACTCAACTTGCCTAGCCCTTATTGCTGTTCTGTCTTGGAATTGATTCCAAGGCAGAAAGTAAGGGTTAAAAAAAGGGAGGGGGAGAATGAAATGAACAAAGATCTGCCTTTCTGTGACATCCCTTTGCTCTTGTTTCTGTAGAACAAGTTCAAAACTCTTCAAATGCTCCAGGAGAGTAACATCCCTTTCCCCACTCTGTCCCCCCGGAAAAAAGCGATAGATTTGGGATCACTGGTTGTGTGTAAGGAATCATGGTTCTGCTGCTCACTACCTGTGTGACCTTGAGGAAGTCTCTCAACCTTTTTGGACCTCAACTTCCCAATCTGTAAAAATGTGGGGACTGGACTAGAGGTTCCTCCTAGCTCTATGATCCTATGATAAATAGGCTTTTCTTGTAATTATTTAGTCATTTCAGTCAGCCTGACTCTTTGTGATTCCATTTGGAGTTTTCTTGGCAGCAAGACTGGAGTGGTTTGCCATTTCCTTTGCCAAAGCTTCTCTAGACATCTTTTAATTCATTCCTTAATGGGTAAGGTCTCCAGTGTCCTCACCATCCACTGTCATCACCTGCTTTTGGAGATGCTCTAATTTGTCAATGTCTTTTTAGTAAGAATATGAGTTAATGAATAAGCATTTATTTAGTGTCTATTACATGCCAGGGAGTGTGCTTGTGATGTTTTGGAAGTGTAAGGTTTGGGGTGAAGGGGGCAATGGGAGATGAGAGAACTGCTCTGACCTGGGTTGACCTAATTAGCATTGTGGTTTATGGTAGTAATTACTGAGAATTTTGTGACCAGCAGTCCTTGCTGATGAATCTCTGATACTCAGATAGTGGCTTCTGAAAGATCATCTGAGCACCATCTCAGTTCTTATTAAAGGGACTCTTATCAATGGGCCTTTTTTTTTAAATTTACAATTTCAATTAGCAGTTCAATCTCATGACTAGACTTTCTCCAGAGGGCTAAGGGCAGGCAGGGTAAATGGTTTCCTTAGTTTTGCCCCAGGCTTGCCCCTTCTAAGGTCCCCAGGGTTCTGCTCATCTATCTAACACTCAATGGAGATTTGGATTCTCATTCAATGCAATTGAATTCAATTCAGTTTCAATTCCAAATCAATACCATTCCAATTTCAGTTTCAATTAAATTCAACAAGCTATTACTGAGTTTCCACAGTGTGCCCAGGATGGTTCTCTGATATGTTGTGAAAGAGATGGGTAAAAGCATTGGACCTGTGACCTCATCTTGGGAAAGCTTGGTCTGTGATGACTGCATAGAGGCAAGATTGAACCTGCCTTCAAGGAGTCCCTAATCTGGGACTGTCAACTGTCACCTGTGGGAAAGCATCTTTGGGTACTGCACTTAGAGAACTTAGAGATACAGAGGAATAGGAGACCTGGGCTCTGCCCTCAGGGAGCTCAAAATCTGTTAAAGGAAGAAAATCCAAAAGCAGATAACTGCATGCATTCTGTATTATATGATGTGATCACTAAAAAGGTCCAAGCAGATAATAATTGAGGTATAGTTGGGATAGGGCTTTAATCACCAAGGAATCTCAGAGAATTGGGAGGTGGCACATAAGCTAAAATGTAAAGGATGAGCAGGAATCCAACAGATAAAGCAGGATAGAGAGTCATTTTTAGGCAGAGGGAATAAATAGTAAAGGCACAAATTAGAGAGGGCACATGGTAAGTTGGGACCAGAGTGGTCTAATTTAAAGAAGGCACTGTTTATCCTTTGTTTTAAAAGATTTTTAAACTTGACCCTTTAAAAATTGTTATTCCGGAAGAACAAAAGATCAAGGATATCCAGGGAAATAATGAAAAAAAACACATATGATGGGGGCCTTGCAGTCCCAGACCTCAAACTATATTACAAAGCAGCAGTCATCAAAACAATTTGGTACTGGCTAAGAAACAGAAAGGAAGATCAGTGGAATAGACTGGGGGAAAACGACCTCAGCAAGACAGTATACGATAAACCCAAAGATCCCAGCTTTTGGGACAAAAATCCACTATTCGATAAAAACTGCTGGGAAAATTGGAAGACAGTGTGGGAGAGACTAGGAATAGATCAACACCTCACACCCTACACCAAGATAAATTCAAAATGGGTGAGTGACTTAAACATAAAGAAGGAAACCATAAGTAAATTGGGTAAACACAGAATAGTATACATGTCAGACCTTTGGGAGGGGAAAGGCTTTAAAACCAAGCAAGATATAGAAAGAATCACAAAATGTAAAATAAATAATTTTGACTACATCAAACTAAAAAGCTTTTGTACAAACAAAACCAATATAACTAAAATCAGAAGGGAAACAACAAATTGGGAAAAAATCTTCATAGAAACCTCTGACAAAGGTTTAATTACTCATATTTATAATGAGCTAAATCAATTGTACAAAAAATCAAGCCATTCTCCAATTGATAAATGGGCAAGGGAAATGGATAGGCAGTTCTCAGATAAAGAAATCAAAACTATTAACAAGCACATGAAGAAGTGTTCTACATCTCTTATAATCAGAGAGATGCAAATCAAAACAACTCTGAGGTATCACCTCACACCTAGCAGATTGGCTAACATAACAGCAAAGGAAAGTAATGAATGCTGGAGGGGATGTGGCAAAGTAGGGACATTAATTCATTGCTGGTGGAGTTGTGAACTGATCCAACCATTCTGGAGGGCAATTTGGAACTATGCCCAAAGGGCGACAAAAGAATATCTACCCTTTGACCCAGCCATAGCACTGCTGGGTCTGTACCCCAAAGAGATAATGGACACAAAGACTTGTACAAAAATATTCATAGCTGCGCTCTTTGTGGTGGCCCAAAACTGGAAAACGAGGGGATGCCCATCAATTGGGGAATGGCTGAACAAACTGTGGTATATGTTGGTGATGGAATACTATTGTGCTCAAAGGAATAATAAAGTGGAGAAGTTCCATGGAGACTGGAACAACCTCCAGGAAGTGATGCAGAGCGAGAGGAGCAGAACCAGGAGAACATTGTACACAGAGACTAATACACTGTGGTATAATCGAACGTAATGGACTTCTCCATTAGGGGCGGTGTAATGTCCCTGAACAACTTTCAGGGATCCAGGAGAAAAAAAACACCATTCATAAGCAAAGGATAAACTATGGGAGTGGAAACACCGAGAAAAAGCAACTGCCTGAATACAGAGGTTGAGGGGACATGACAGAGGATAGACTTTAAATGAACACTCTAATGCAAATACTATCAACAAAGCAATGGGTTCAAATCAAGAAAACATCTAATGCCCAGTGGACTTACGCGTCGGCTATGGGGGGTGGGGGGGAGGAAAAGAAAATGATCTATGTCTTTAACGAATAATGCTTGGAAATGATCAAATAAAATATATTTAAAAAAAAAATAAAAATTGTTATTCCAAATGTTTGCAAATTCCAACCAAAAAAGCATTTCTCTATATAAAGGAAAAGAAGATATTACACATATGTAATCACAGATCTCCTATATGTTTAACTTATTTTTCTTCATATCTACGTAATAGGTCCTGTCCACTAGTGTCCCAAACCCTCTCTACCATCCCTGTATCACAGGGTATCATCATGGAAGAAATTAAGTTTTTCATAAGTTACATACTTTCTTGAAGTAATTTCTCTGTTTATTCTTCTAGTATTAGTTTTGTGGCCATATATGATGTTCTCTGGTTCTGCTCATTTCACTGTTCATTAAAAATAAATTTGTTCATCATTTCTTTTTCTGCAATAGTATTCCCTCACTCTGGTATACCACAATTTGTTTAGCCATTCCCCAATGGACAATGGAAGAGATGGACATCTCTTCAGGTTCCAATTCTTTGCCCCTACAAATACTTTGGAACAGATGGGTTCTTTTCCTCTTTCCCTTATCTCCTTGGGAAATAGATTCAGCAATTGGGTTTGCACAGTTTTATAAGTCTCTGGGTGCAATTCCAAATTGCTCTCCAGTTCGCAGCTCCACCAACAATGTATTAGTGTCCCCATTTTTCACATCCCCTCCAACATTTGTCCTTTTTGTCATTTTAGCCAGTATAGTGTATTGTGAAGTGATATCTGAGAATTGTTTTTTTTGCATTCCTCTAATCATTAGTGAATTGAAACATTTTTTCCATATACTTATATATGACTTAGATTTCGTCATCTGAAAAATGTTCATTTCTATTGACATTTATCAGTTAGGGATGGCTCTTATTCTTATAAATTTGACAAAGTTCACTATATATTTTTGATATGAGAGACCTCTATCTGAGGGGTTATGTATAAATCACCCTCCCTTAATTTTCTGCTTTCCTTCTAATCTTGGCAATGCTGATTTTATTTGTACAAAACCTTTTCAATTTAGTGTACTCAAAATTATCCATTTTACATACAATAGTCTCCTCTTGTTGACTCATTAATTCCTCCCCTATCCATAAATCTGATAGGTAATATGTTTTTTGTTCTAATTTACTTGTTATAAGTCCTTTTATTTCTAGATCTTGTATCCATTTTGATCTTATCTTAGTGAATGGTATAAGATATTTATTATGTGTCATATATAATAAATACATAATATGGCAAATATAATATATAATACTGATATTTCTGCCAAACTACTTTCCAGTGCTCCTAGTAACCTTTTACAAATAGTGATTTGTTATTCCCAAATCCTAGATCTATGGTTTTGTCAAATATCAGATTACTATTTTGATTGCTGTTTATTGTATGTCTGTTCTATTCCACTGGTATGCTTTTTTATTTCTTAGTTAGTACTAGTTTTGTTAGTTACTGTTTTATAATATAATTTAAAATCTTGAATCCTTTGTTTTCTAAGAGGACTAGATTGATTTAAGTGAGACAGAATTGTATAAAGTCATCAGCCTTATTCTCTTTCCCAGAGTCATTAAAGTCCATTGGCAGGACAAAAGTCAGGATGACTGGCAATGGACTGGGATACAGTGGACTAGGAGACAAAGACACCTTGGTGTCTTTGATTTCTGACTAAGCTCTAAGCACTCCACAGTGCCTGCTTAAGCTGCCTTCATGGCCATTGGAACAAATTGTTCACTTCTGTTCATTCTGCTGGGGGAAGCCCTTATATACTTGAAGTAGGCATCCCCCTAACTCAGTGAGAGGTTTTAGGACTGTTAGACACTCTCAACTTGGTCTAGCCAGTCTTCTGAGACAATTTTACCAGGATGTGGCCAGTATACATGCTACAGTAGTTTCTTGGAGTCACAGCTGAGATATGGGGGAAAGTAAACACCAAAGGTGTATGAGCAGCCATGAAAAGGACTGGGCAAGCCTCATACCAGAGGTTCTGGTCCTCTATGAACACCCTACAAAGTGGTTCTGTGTCCTAGATGGTTCCCTCAGCATTATTGCATGTTGATACTGAGTTTATTCTCTGAAACATCTATTTTCTACATCTTCTGCCCAGCATCCAAAATTTATTAAAATTTGTTAAAAATGAGGGAAAATTATAATATTTATATAATTTATAAATATATAAAGTTATATATAATTATATAAACCACATATAAATAATTTATAAAAATATATAATCAATTTATATGATATAATGTATCTGTATACTATTATATGTAATTTATAATAATTATAAGATATTTTTATTTGGGTGCCTTTCTATTTCTTTTTTTTTTTAATAAAAACCCTTACCTTCTGCCTTGGAGCCAATATTGGCTCCAAGGCAGAAGAGTGGTAAGGTATAGGCAATGGGGGTCAAGTGACTTGCCCAGGGTCACACAGCTGGGAAGTGTCTGAGGCCAGATTTGAACCTAGGACCTCCCATCTCTAGGCCTGGCTCACAATCCTAAAGAGTCAGCTGAGCCCTATTGCAGGCTGAGTAGTGTAGGGAATAGCAAGCTGGCATTGGAGTTAGGAGAAGCTGAGTTCCAATCCTTCTTCTGACACACACTGGTGGTCCTGGGCAAGTTATATAATCTCTACTTGTTCCAGATAATTATCTAAGACTATAAGTTACAGGGGAATTATGAATATGAATGGTAAAGCTCCTGACATCAATAAAATTACAATCCTCTTTCTCCCAAATGTATTATAATTTAGTACTAACCTGTCATTTTTACAAAGGAGAAGTTGAACCCCAGAAAGTTCAAGGGCCTTGCCTAAGATCACACAGATGTTAAGTGCCATGATTGGGGCAATCCCTGGAGTCCAGAGGACCTGAGTTCAAATTTGACCTTAGACACCTCCTAGCTATGTGACCCTGGACAAGCCTAGCCTTCCACCTTCTGTCTTACAGTTGCTACTATTTAAAAAAGTAAGGGTTTAAAAAATAAGAAAAATATGATTTCACTCCAGATTCTCTGATTCCTAACCCAGTGCCTATTTTGTGATATCACACTGCCTTTTCCCTGGACTTCATTGAATCACCTTTCTCTCCTCCTAGATTATGAAGACTAGGAAAGCATAAGGAAGTTCATCTTTTTCTTTAAAACTCAGGTCAGGAACCATCTCCATGGAACCTTCTTTGATGATCTAAAGAAGACCTTTTTCTCTTCTGATTTTTCATGGTCTTGGCATAGAATTTTCATCTTCTATTTTTCCATTCTTTCTGGGATCACAAAAATATATATTTTTGTCTTCCTCTATGACAGCGGTTCTCAGCCTCTCAATTTGTAGCAATGAGAATACATAATGCATATCAGATATTTACATTCCGACTCATAACTGTAGCAAAATTACAGTTTTGAAGTAGCCACCAAAATGATTTTTTGGTTTGGGGTCACTGCAACATGAGGAACTGTATTGTGGGGTCATGGCATTAGCAAGGTTGAGAACCACTGCTCTATGATGTTATTAATCAATTAAGCAATTAAGTACTTACCAAACCCTGTGCTGATGCTGGGAATACAAATACAATAAAAACCAGAGTCCCTGACCTTGGGAAGCTTACATTTTGATGGGAGAAGGCAACATATAAAAAGGGAGAAGGGGAGGGAAAGTACTTGGGGGCAGGATGGAGAAATCCAGAGTGTGGTCTGGTTAGGAATGAAGATGTAACTGGTCTGGGCACCATCCTTAACTGGAGGTTCTGGGAGGAGCCACCCCATCAGAAGGATAATTAATTATGAGATTTGAACCTGTGTAAAGAGATGTATTGTATATGTTCATCTCTGAATCCACAGCACTGAACACAGGATCCTGAACATAATAGAGTACCTAGCAAATATTGGTTGAATTCATCAGTTTCCATAACAGACACTCAACCAATGTTTTTTGGATGAATGAATGGGCAAATGAAGTTGATACCTTCCAGCTGGATTAGAATACACACGTCAACCTTGGGTGCACAGAATCAAGCGCCTCATTATGGAATTAGGTTAACACAGTCTGTTATTCAGTCCAACTCAATCAAAGATTCACAGCTGTTTAGAACATATTAGATAGATGTATTAGGGACCTTACAGATCATTAGGTCCATCCTCCTCATTTTACAGATGAAGAAACTGAGGTCTAGTCAGAGGAAGTAGCTCCGTAGAAGGTTACACAACTGATGAATGACAGACCCAGGGTTATATTGATTGGATTCCAGTATTCCTGACACCTAATCCAGAGGATTCTTTCCTCTCTGCTAAAGCTGCCTCTGTGATTCAACAAATGTTCATTGTGTCTGAAGTGTATAGAACACTGCACTAGGTCCTAGAGATGGGAGTGAGAATAGAAGGAAAGATGAATAAAACATAATCTCTGCCCTAGGGGACCTCATTGTGAATAGGGGAGGATGAGATATAATAATGATAATAATGAGTAGTGACAATTGTGTATCTATTTGATATTGACTATCTGCATACAAAGTGTTTGTCTTCATTAGAATATAATTTCCTCAAGAGTGGGGAGCTATGCTGTTTTTGTCTCTCTATCCTTAGCACTTAGCATTGTGTCTAGCTCATTGCTGCAGTTCAGTTATTTCAGGCAGGTCCATCTCCTTGTGATCTCATTTGAGCTTTTCTTGGCAGAGATCCTGGAGAGGTTTGCCATTTCCTTCTATCTCATTTTACAGATGAAGAAACTGAGGCAAACAGTGTTAAGTGACTTTCCCAGAGTCACACAGCTAGTAAGTATTTGAGGCCAGATTTAACTCAAGAAGATGAGTCTTCCTAATTTCCATTTCTCAGCTCTAGCCCCAAACCATACTATGCCCACTTCATAGAGGGTGCTTTAAAAATAAATGTTGAACTGAATAACTATAATTTATCTTGCTTTAAGGCTCATAAAGCATCTTCCTTATATCAACCCTGAGAGTAGATGACTCTATCCCCATTTTGCTGATGATGGAGCTGTAGCTTGAAGAGATTATAAAAATGCTTGTGATCAAATACCCAGTTCTGGGTCACAGAAAGACTTTGAACCCAGGTTTAACTCAAAGTCGAGTATTTATTCTATTTTATTCTTATTATATTGTTCTGCCTCTGTGTATGGTGCAAAAATAAAAAAAAATTTTAACTGATACATTCCATTAGATGTGTACAAAAAAGTACTAGATGAAGTCTTAGGAATGAATGATAATTTCAAAATGGGAGGAATAAAGGAAGGCTCTATGGGTGAGGGACACTTCTGAAAGCTGAGCCACATCCCCACCAAGAGCTTTAACAGCTGGTACACAGCCACACCCTCAACAAAAGATGCCCAGCAGAAATCTAACACACCCAGATGGAGGAAGGATGGGCTACTTCCTGCAGTGGAAGAAGAGGAGCATCAGTGGTTACACATCTGGAATATTTTACTGTATCATGTCTGACGACTGGCTGTCTGGTCTATTAGAATAAGAAACAGGGATACCCTGGCAATAGGTGATCTGATTTTGATCTCTCCCTTTTCTTCAGCATCCAAAATAACTTCTTATCAACCTTGTATTTATGAAGCTCTGTGTCTGGCTTGGGGATACAAAGTTGACAAATGAGACATAGTACTTTAATGTTTGCAAAATCTTTTGCATACATTATTTCATTTGTGCCTCATTACTACTGGTGAGACTGGTACCACACAGATTATTATATCCATTTTATAGATGAGGAATATGAGACTAGCTATGTGGTGCAGTGGATAGAACACTAGGTCTAAAGTCAGGAAGTCTCATTTTTCTGAGTTCAAATCTGGCCTCAGACACTTACTAGCTTTGTGACCCTGGGCAAATGACATAACTCTTTGCCTCAGTTTCTTTATCTGTAAAATGAGCTGGAGAAGGAAATGGCATACTCTAGTATCTTTGCCAAGAAAACTCCAAATGGGGTAATCAAGGAGACATGTCTGAAATGACCTAACAAAAACAACAAAATGAGATTGAGAATGATCAAGTGATTTGTCTATGGACACAGACCTAGTAAGTGTCTAAGGAGGGATGTGAAATCAGTTCTTCCTGATTCTATGTGTAGAGCTCTTATTTGTTGTATCATGCTACCTCTCTCAAAGAACTGGGAACCAGGCAGTCAAGCTTGGAGTTCAGGTGAGTGAAGGGGAATTGCAGAAATAAGTCTGGAGCTAAATTTTGAACAGTAATAACTGTCAAGATGACAAGTTTAGATTTTATCCTCTAGCCCTTGGTAACTGGGAACTACTTTTGTTGAGTCAAGCTGATGCAGAAGGGAGAATGTGTAATTGCAGAGGCAGAGAAGCCCAAGCCAGTTTAGGAATGGAAAGCTATTTGTCCTCAGAAGCTTGGGGATTTTCTTGCACTACCTTGTGGATGAATGTGCAGGCTTTCTTGGGGATATCCTTCCCCAAAGATTTCAACAGGCTTTAATTATCAATGTCTTCTCCAGGAAGCCAAGATCACTTAGAGAAGGGATCTATATAGCTCTGTGTTTCCTTGAAGGTGGTGGGAAGGAACAGTAGGATAGTTGTTGATGAGCCTGGTGAATTGTGGTCACAGAGTGCCCCTCAGAGCAGAGGTGCCAGCTCCAATAGAAAGAGGATGTCTATTGACTTAGAAAACCACAAATTACCATTATCTATGTTTTATTGTGTGTTTGTGTATATTGCAAAATACTTTCCAATTATATTTTCATTTGCTTCAGGTCCATTTCAGAGTGTTGCTGTCACCATAATGCCTCCCCATCCCCATCCAATGTGTTTGACATTTCTGCCCCAGAAGTCCCTCTTGTCTTCACTTTTAGGGAAAAGCTCTTGACCATGAAATAACAACTCAGGTTTCTATTATCCTTTAAGGTTTAAAAAGTACTTTTCTTCCAATAGCTAAGGGAAAATCATAGATTTAGAGCTGGAAAGGGTCTTGGAGGTCATCTAGTCCAATGTTTTCATTTTATAAATGTGGAAACAAACACAGAAACATTGATTTGTCCAGTGTTACCCAGCTAGTATATAAGCAACCTGGAATTTGAAATAATATTCTCTAGAAACTACATCCTACTCTTGTTTCTTTAAACCATGCTGTTGCTGCTGATATTACAATTTATAGGTGAGAAAATTTACTTTTAACATACTGTATTAATTCTTTTTTTTTGACTTTTAAACATTATTTTATTTGGTTATTACAAACATTATTCATTGGAAACAATGATCATTATCTTTTCCTCCTCCCGCCCCCCTTCCACCACTTCTCCCATAGCTGGAACACAATTCCACTGGGTTTCACATGTGTTCTTGGTTCGAACCCATTTCCATGTTGTTGGTATTTGCAGACTGTTCATTTAGAGTCTCTCCTCAGTCATTTCCTCTCAGCCCCTGTAGTCAAGCAGTTGCTTTTCATCGGTGTTTTTACTCCCATCGTTTGTCCTCTGCTTGTGGATAGTGTATTTTAGATCCCTGCAGATTGTTCAGAGACATTGCATTGTCCCTAGTGGAGGAGTCCATTACCTTCGATTGTATCACAGTGTATCAGTCTCTGTGTATAATGTTCTCCTGGTTCTGCTCCTTTCGCTCTGCATCACTTCCTGGAGGTTGATCCAGTCTCTGTGGATTTCCTCCACTTTATTATTCCTTTTAGCACAATAGTATTCTATCACCAATATATACCACAATTTGTTCAGCCATTCCCCAATTGAATGGCATCCCCTCATTTTCCAATTTTTGGCCACCACAAAGAGCGCACCTATGAATATTCTTGTACAAGTCTTTTTCCTTATTATCTCTTTGGGGTACAAACCCAGCAGTGCTATGGCCTGATCAAAGGGCAGAAAGTCTTTTATCACCCTTTGGGCATAGTTCCAAATTGCCCTCCAGAATGGTTGGATCAATTCACAACTCCACCAGCAATGCATTAATGTCCCAACTTTGCTGCATCCCTTCCAGCATTCATTACTTTCCATAGCTGTCATGTTAGCCAATCTGCTAGGTGTGAGGTGATACCTCAGAGTTGTTTGGATTTGCATCTCTCTGATTATAAGAGATTTAGAACACTTTTTCATGTGCTTATTAATAGTTTTGATTTCTTTGGCTGAGAACTGCCTGTTCATGTCCCTTGCCCATTTATCAATTGGAGAATGGCTTGATTTTTGGTACAATTGATTTAGCTCTTTGTAAATTTGAGTAATTAGACCTTTGTCAGAGGTTTTTTATGAAGATTGCTTCCAAATTTGATGCTTTCCTTCTGATTTTAGTTATATTGGTTTTGTTTGTACAAAAGCTTTTTAATTTGATGTAGTTGAAATTATTTATTTTACATTTTGTGACTCTTTCTATGTCTTGCTTGGTTTTAAAGTCTTTCCCTTCCCAAAGGTCTGACATGTATACTATTCTGTGTTTACCTAATTTACTTATAGTTTCCTTCTTTATGTTCATGTCAGTCACCCATTTTGAATTTATCTTGGTGTAGGCTGTGAGGTATTGATCTAATCCTAATCTCTCCCATACTGTCTTCCAGTTTTCCCAGCAGTTTTTATCGAATAGTGGATTTTTGACCCAAAAGCTGGGATCTTTGGGTTTATCATATATTGTCTTGCTGAGGTCACTTGCCCCAAGTCTATTCCATTGATCCTCCTTTCTGTCTCTTAGCCAGTACCAAATTGTTTTGATGACTGCTGCTTTGTAATATAGTTTGAGATCTGGGACTGCAAGGCCCCCTTCCTTTGTATTTTTTTTTCATTATTTCCCTGGATATCCTTGATCTTTTGTTATTCCAAATGAACTTTGTTATGGTTTTTTCTAAATCAGTAAAGAAATTTTTTGGAAGTTCCATGCATATGGCACTAAATAGATAGATAAGTTTGGGTAGGATGGTCATTTTTACCATATTGGCTCGTCCTACCCATGAGCAGTTAATGTTTTTCCAATTGCTCAAGTCTAGTTTTAGTTTTGTGGAGATTGTTTTGTAGTTGTGTTCATATAGTTCCTGTGTTTGTCTTGGGAGATAGATTCCTAGGTATTGTATTTTGTCTAAGGTGATTTTGAATGGGATTTCTCTTTCTAGTTTTTGCTACTGAACTATGTTGGAGATGTATATAAATGCTGATGACTTATGCGGGTTTATTTTGTATCCTGCAACTTTGCTAAAGTTGTTGATTATTTCAATTACCTTTTTGGTTGAATCTCTAGGATTCTTTAAGTAGACCATCATGTCATCTGCAAAGAGCGACAGCTTAGTCTCCTCCTTGCCTATTTTGATGCCTTCAATTTCTTTTTCTTCTCTAATTGCTACTGCTAGTGTTTCTAGTACAATGTCAAATAGTAGAGGTGATAATGGGCATCCTTGTTTCACTCCTGATCTTATTGGAAATGCATTTAGTTTATCCCCATTGCAGATGATATTGGCTGATGGTTTTAGATATATACTGTTTATTATTTTTAGGAACGACCCTCCTATTCCTATGCTTTCTAGTGTTTTCAATAGGAATGGATGTTGTATTTTATCAAAGGCTTTTTCTGCATCTATTGAAATAATCATGTGATTTTTGTTGGTTTGCTTGTTGAGATGGTAGATTATGTGGATGGTTTTCCTAATATTGAACCAGCCCTGCATCCCTGGTGTAAATCCTACTTGATCGTGGTGGATGACCCTTCTGATCACTTGCTGGAGTCTTTTTGCTAGTATCCTATTTAAAATTTTTGCATCTATATTCATTAGGGAAATTGGTCTATAATTTTCTTTCTCTGTTTTTGACCTGCCTGGTTTTGGAATCAGTACCATGTTTGTGTCATAAAAGGAGTTTGGTAGAATTCCCTCTTTGCTTATTATGTCAAATAGTTTGTATAGTATTGGGATTAACTGTTCTCTGAATGTTTGATAGAATTCACTGGTGAATCCGTCGGGCCTGGGGATTTTTTCTTAGGGAGTTCTTTGATGACCTGTTGGATTTCATTTTCTGATATGGGATTATTTAAGAATTCTATTTCTTCTTCTGTTAGTCTAGGCAGTTTGTATTTTTGTATATATTCATCCATATAGCCTAGATTGCTGTATTTATTGCCATATAATTGGGCAAAGTAATTTTTAATGATTGCCTTGATTTCCTCTTCATTGGAGGTGATGTCCCCCTTTTCATCTTTGATGCTGTTAATTTGCTTTTCTTCCTTCCTTTTTTTAATTAGATTGACCAGTACTTTGTCTATTTTGTTTGTTTTTTCAAAGTACCAGCTTCTAGTCTTATTTATTAAATCAATAATTCTATCACTTTCTATTTTATTAATTTCTCCTTTAATTTTTAGGATTTCTAATTTGGTTTTCTGCTGGGGGTTTTTAATTTGATCGCTTTTGAGTTTTTTTATTTGCATTTCCAATTGATTGATTTCTGCTCTCCCTAGTTTGTTAATATATGCACTCAGGGATATGAATTTACCTCTATTTACTGCTTTGGCTGCATCCCAAAAGGTTTGAAAGGATGTCTCACCATTGTCATTTTCCTTGATGAAATTGTTAATTGTTTCTGTGATTTCTTCTCTAACTAAACAAATTTGGAGTATCATATTGTTTAATTTCCAATTAATTTTTGATTTGGTTTTCCATGTACCATTACTGATCATTATTTTTATTGCCTTGTGATCTGAAAAGGCTGCATTTATTATTTCTGCTTTTCTGAATTTGTATGCCATGTTTCTGTGACCTAGTGTATGGTCAATCTTTGTGAATGTGCCATGTGGTGCTGAGAAGAAGGTGTATTCCTTTTTGTCCCTATTTATTTTTCCCATATGTCTATTAACTCTAATTTTTCTAAGATTTCATTCACTTCTTTTACCTCTTTCTTATTTATTTTTTGATTTGATTTATCTAAATTTGATAATGGTTGGTTCAAATCTCCCACTAATATTGTTTTACTGTCTATTTCTTCCTTCAATTCTCCTAGTTTCTCCATTAGAAATTTGGGTGCTATATTATTTAGTGCATACATGTTGATTAGTGATTAGTTGATTAGTCAGTCCCCCTTGTCCCCTCCCTTGATATGTTTCCCTTTCTATCCCCTCTCTTTTTGTTCCCTCCCCCTCCCCCCTCTCCTTCCCTCCTCTTTTGTTTTCCCCCCTCCCCCCCTTGGTTTTCCCTTCTCCCTACCCTTGTTGGGTAAGATAGAATTCAAGATCCCAGTGGATCTGGATGTTTTTCCCTCTCAGAGTTGATTTCCCTGAGAGTAAGGTTTAAGTAAAAACTCTCTTCCTCTCCTTCTTATAGGACTTTTCTTCCCCTCCCCTTCCCGTGTGAATCTTTGTGTGAGAAAGATTATTCTATTTGGTCTTTCTTTTCCCCCTATTTACACATTACATTTTCCAAATATATATATATATATATATATATATATATATATATATATATATATATATATATATATATATAGAGAGAGAGAGAGAGAGAGATTGATATAAATGTAGTCCTTATAGAAGAGAGTTTGAATAAATGAAAAGATAACAATTTTCTCCTTTTCCCTTTCCATCATATTTACCTTTTCAGGTATTCCATGCTCTTTGTTTTTCGATATCGAACTTTCCACAGAGCTCTGGTCTTTTCTTTGCAAAAAGTTGGAAATCTTCTATTTTGTTGAATGTCCGCACTTTCCCTTGGAAGTATATAGTCAGTTTTGCTGGATAGCTGATTCTTGGTTGAAGACCCAGCTCTCTTGCCTTTCTGAAAATCATGTTCCATGCCTTACGATCATTCAGAGTGGAACTTGCAAGGTCTTGTGTGACCCTGATTGACATTCCTTTATATCTAAATTGTCTTTTTCTGGCTTCTTGTAGGATTTTTTCTTTTGCTTGAAAGCTTTGGAATTTGTCAATTACATTCCTGGGAGTTGTCTTT
This sequence comes from Monodelphis domestica, assembly GCF_027887165.1. Classification (NCBI taxonomy): domain Eukaryota; kingdom Metazoa; phylum Chordata; class Mammalia; order Didelphimorphia; family Didelphidae; genus Monodelphis; species Monodelphis domestica. The sequence continues at coordinate 316,397,375 of NC_077227.1, forward strand.
TTGGGATTTAGTGTAGAGGGTGTTCTGTGAGCTCTTTCAGTGGCTGTATTGCCCCCTTGTTTTAGAATCTCTGGGCAATTTTCTTTGATTATGTCTTGTATTATGATGTCGAGTTTGCTGTTTATCTCTGGATTTTCTGGTAGTCCAATTATTCTTAAATTATCTCTTCTTCCTCTGTTTTCCAAGTCTGTCACCTTGTCAGTGAGATATTTTATGTTCTCTTCTAATTTCTTGATCTTTTGGCTTTGCTTTATTGATTCTTGCTCTTTTACCTGCTCGTTGTCTTCCAGTTGCCTAATTCTCACCTTTAAAGCCTGGTTTTCCTTTTCAGTTTGGTCAAACCAGTTTTGTAGTTGCGTGAAATTCTTTGGCATTAATTCCCACTTTTCCTGCCAGAAGGCTTCCATCTTTTTAATCATTTTCGATTCAAATTCTTCAAAAGTTTGTGTAGAGTTTCCATTTCCTTTGGAAGTTTTCGGTGCATTTGCTTGTGCTTCCTCTTCTTTCTCCTCTGTATTTTGTATTTTTGCTCCATAAAATGTGTCCAAAGTTGCCCCCTTCTTGTTTTTCTTGTTGTTTTGAGGCTTTTTTACTTCTGTGCTGTTTGCCATCTCTATCTGAGTGAGGGGGGCTGGCTCTTCTGTTATCTGTCTGGTGTTCAGTGGCTTTAGCCCCAGGCAAATTGTCTGTCTTCCCCAGGAAGCCTGGAATTGCTGGTGTTTCGGTGTTTTGGTGTTACTACCCTCCTCAGTTCCCTCCAGATACTTCTCTGTTGCCTTACTTCTATGCTCTGCACCTGGCTTGACAATCTCAGATGTATTTCAATGCCTTTGCTGGCCAGAGGGGCCTGCACTCTGAGGGGGAGGGGCCATGGCTTCCCGGAGCTCTGAGGGCTGGTGATAGGATTAACCTCAGACTGAGTATGCCCTGAGGCAGGGACCTTCGGTGAGACTCAGATGGAAGGATCTGGGCTACAGGCTCCATCCCCCCCCCTCTGTTTCCCTGCTGTTTGGGTGCCCCTGGGACTGGGTCGGGTTGTTTTCAGGGTGTGGCCTTCAGAATAGCTGGCTCCTGAGGCCCTTTTGCCTACCCTGTGGTTCCTGCTGCTGCCACAGATTCAGCTCTCTGGGTTGGGGGGGATGGGTCCTGGAACCTTCCTTTTGCCTACCCCTTAGATCCGAGGGATCTTGGGTTCTGACTTTTGGGGGGCCGTACCTTTTGATCCAGGTCCAGGAGGAGTGTTCCCGGGGTCTATTCTGTTGTTTGTTTAGAATTTCGGTGCCCTAGGAACATTCAGTTTGAGATCGGTAAGGAAGGGTTTCTGGAGCTCTGAACTTTAGCTTTCTCTAAGCTGCCATCTTGACTGGAAGTCCTGTATTAATTCTTATATATTGGAATTCCTGTGCATTCTTGTGTCTTGGATCTAGATTAGAGCTACCATCTATTCTGCTGCTTTTTGCATTTTCTTTGTCCTTGGGAATCCCAAGGAATGTCTTCCTTTTTAACTGAATTTGGTTAATAAATGAAAGGGACAAAAGTTATTTAGTTATTTTCCTGTGTTGTGACCTGTCTACTAGTGGAGATGGGGAGGGGTGGATATGCTGATGGACCACCTCTTAATTGGCCAATTAAAGTTATCTTAGATTTCAAGGGAGGGGCTGAATAATGAGCTCCTAAAAATCTATTTATTAAGCTGCCCAACACAGCTAGGATGATTCCTGGTCATCAAAGATCTATAGAGACCTATATTACTTTGTTGGTTATGATGGTGGCCTAAATAATAAACTTGATATACTCAATATATTTATAGTCTTATCTCCCATAATTAGTCTCTTCAGATTATTTTAATCATAACACAAGCTCATAGCCTATCTATTCCAGTCTCCTAATTTTATAGCTGAGGAAATTGAACCCAGTGAGGTTAAATGCCTAAGGTCACACAGCTAAGTAAGTATTATATTTGAACCCAGAACCAGGGCTTTTCCTACTGTGCTATGTTGCTGGGGTATCTAGGTGGTTCAGTACTGGATATAAAGTCAGGAAGACTCATCTTTCTGAGTTCAAAACCAGCCTCAAGACACTTACTAGCTCTGTGACTTCAAGGAAGTCACCATTTGTCTCAGTCTCTTCATCTGTAAAATGAGCCAGAAAAAGAAATAGAAAATTAATTCAACATCTTTTCCAAGAAAATCCCAAATGGGGTCATGATAGACTGAGACATGACTGAAGAGATTGAACAACAACAAATATCATTATTTTATAAATGGAGAAACTGAAAATCAGGGAGTCAAACTGCCCTCAGCAACATTGTACTGTTGGTTAAGAGCAGAGAAGTAATCTGAATGTCTTGATCATCTCCTGGCTCCAATTACACCACATGGCCTCCAAACACAGCACAATCACAAGCATCAGTGCTCTGGCTGATGCCTCCAAAGAGCAAATGATTCTCAATATGGGATTTAGTTTTGGACTTGGAGTTAAGAAGATGTGGGCTCAAACCTCACCTCAGAAACTTATTAGCTTACATACTGCTGTTTGACTGTGGGCAAGTCACTTAATCTCAATGATTCTCATTTTCCACTTATTCAAATAAGGTAGTTGCACTAGAATGCCTCTAAGGGCCTTCATTCCAACTCTAAACCAATGACCCTATGCTCATAGAGATGGCATCATTGGACTTGTTCCTAGAGGGTGGATGGGATATTGGTTTTACATCGTCTCAAAGTTTCTGAATTAATTAATCCACAAATATATTTTTTTACTTTTAAACATTATTTTATTTGGTCATTTTCAAACATTATTCATTGGAAACAAAGATCATTTTCTTTTCCTCCCCCCCCCCCCCCTCCTGCCACCTCTCCCATAGCCGACACACGATTCTACTGGGTATCACATGTGTCCTTGGTCTAAATCCATTTCCATGTTGTTGGTATTTGCATTAGGGTGTTCATTTAGAGTCTCTCCTCAAGCATATCCTCTCAACCCCTACGGTAAAGCAGTTGCCTTTCCTCTGTGTTTTACTCCCACAGTTTGTCCTCTGCTTCTGGATAGTGTTTTTTCTCCTAGATCTCTGCAGATTGTTCAGGGACATTGCATTGACACTAATGGAGAAGTCCATTACGCTCGCTTGTATCACAGTGCAGTCTCTGTATACAATGTTTTCCTGGTTCTGCTCCTTTCGCTCTGCATTACTTCCTGGAGGTTGTTCCAGTCTCCATGGAATTCCTCCACTTTATTATTCCTTTTAGCACAATAGTAATCCATCACCAATATATACCATAATTTGTTCAGCCATTCCCCAATTGAAGGGCAACCCCTCATTTTCCAATTTTTTGCCACCACAAAGAGTGCACCTATGAATATTCTTGTACAAGTTTTTTTCCTTATTATCTCTTTGGGGTACAAACCCAACAGTGCTATGGCCTGATCAAAGGGCAGAAAGTCTTTTATCACCCTTTGGGCATAGTTCCAAATTGCCCTCCAGAATGGTTGGATCAACTCACAACTCCAACAGCAATAAATTAATGTCCCTACTTTGCCACATTCCCTCCAGCATTCATTACTTTCTGTTGCTGTCATGTTAGCCAATCTGCTAGGTGTGAGGTGATACCTCAGAGTTCTGATTTGCATCTCTCTGATTATCAGAGATTTAGAGCACTTTTTTTATGTGCTTACTAATAGTTTTGATTTCTTTTACTGAAAACTGCCTATTCATGTCCCTTGCCCATTTATCAATTGGAGAATGGCCTGATTTTTTGTACAATTGATTTAGCTTTTTGTAAATTTTGAGTAATTAAACCTTCTTCAGAGGTTTTTGTTATGAAGATTGTTTCCCAATTTGTTGCTTCCCTTCTGATTTTTGTTACATTAGTTTTGTTTGTACAAAACCTTTTTAATTTGATGTAATCAAAATTATTTATTTTACATTTTGTGACTCTTTCTAAGTCTTGCTTGGTTTTAAAATCTTTCCCTTCCCAAAGGTCTGACATGTATACTATTCTATGTTCTCCTAATTTGCTTGTAGTTTCCTTCTTTATGTACAAGTCATTGACCCATTCTGAGTTTATCTTGGTGTAGGGTGTGAGGTGTTGATCCAAGCCTAATCTCTCCCACACTGTCTTCCAATTTTCCCAGCAGTTTTTATCAAATAGTGGATTTTTGTCCCCAAATCTGGGGTCTTTGGGTTTGTCATAGACTATCTTGCTGAGGTAATTTACCCTAAGTCTATTCCACCGATCCTCCTTTCTGTCTCTTATCAGTACCAAATTGTTTGGATGACTACTGCTTTATAGTATAGTTTGAGATCTGGGACTGCAAGGCCTCCTTCCTTTGCATTTTTTTTATGATTTCCCTGGATATCCTTGATCCTTTGTTCTTCCAAATGAACTTTGTTATGGTTTTTTCTAATTCAGTAAAGAAGTTTTTTGGAAGTTCAATGGGTATGACACTAAATAAGTAAATTAATTTGAGTAGGATTGTCATTTTTATTATGTTAGCTCGTCCCACCCATGAGCAATCAATGTTTTTCCAATTGTTTAGATCTAGTTTTAACTGTGTGGAGAGTGTTTTGTAGTTGTGTTCATATAGTTCCTGTGTTTGTCTCAGCAGATAGATTCCTGAGTATTTTATATTGTCTAGGGTGATTTTAAATGGTATTTCTCTTTCTAATTCTTGCTGCTGAAATGGATTAGAGATATATAGAAATGCTAATGACTTATGCGGTTTTATTTTGTTTCCTGCAACATTGCTAAAGTTGTTGATTATTTCGACTAGCTTTTTGGTTGATTCTCTAGGATTCTTTAAGTAAACCATCATATCTGCAAAGAGTGATAGCTTGGTCTCCTCATTGTCAATTTTAATACCTTCAATTTCTTTTTCTTCTCTAATTGCTACTGCTAGTATTTCTAGTACAATGTACAAATATTTCTTAAGTGACTACTATTTATTTATTTCAATTTAATTTAATTTAAAATATTTTTAATTAATTAATTTTAATCCAAAAGTATTTTAATGTCTATTTATTTTAATTGAAAATATAATTAGTAAATTATAATCCATAAATATTTACTAAATGCAGACTATTTTAATTTAATTTAAGTATATTTAATTCATTTATTTTAACCTATAAATATTTATTAAATGCTACCAATTATCAGGTTGGATATACAAAGACAGAAATGAAATTTTTTACTTTGAACTAGATCTAGCTCAAGCTCATCATGAATGATTCAGGTTTGGGATTAGAACACAATGAGGCTCTTGTGGATCATAAAATATACTAAAAAACAACTTTACTTGTTTCCTTAAAGGAAAACTAGCTCAGGCTTGTTAAAGCAAGGGGTAGCTCTAAGCACATAGTTCTTTCCCTGTAAGAAATCACCATTTATGAAGGGAAACAATATGCACATGTAAACATTTACAATATAGGACCAAGATAAATATAGTTTTATGGTGGGGAGAGACAATTACAACTGGGGAGATAGGAAGGGGGAAGGTTTCATGAAGAAGGTGGCACTTGAACTGAGCTTTAAAAGAAGCAAAGATGGGGGGAGAAGAATGTGTACACAGAGATGGGAGATGGAGTATGATGACCAATACGAAAGCCAGTTGGAGTGAACTGAAGACTGTATGAAGAAGAATAATGTATAATCAGTCTGGGAAAAAAAAAAAAACATGGCCTAAAATGAACTTGTTGGTCTGTTTGCTTTTATTGCACCCATCATGGCACCATCATTACATCCCAAGCATCCCTAGTTGCCCCTATAGAACAATGATCTCCATCCGTGCAAAGATAAGTAGGAATTCAATAAGCCCAGCATGCACAGTAATGTACAAATGACGGCACACTTGTAGTGATATAAATTTGGAGCTTAAAACTCCACTAAGTAGGCAGAATTTATCTGCTTATTGGAGCAATGCTCAAACAGCTCCTGTAAACATGGCCTTTAAATTGGCAGAGGTGGTTTGATGAAGTTTCATGCTCCCCATTCAGTGAATTTGAAGTTACTCTGTCCCTGTTCTTCAAGATCACAACCATACCATTCCAAGCAGAAAAAGGGAGATGGGCCCAGCTGGCTAGGAGTCTCCTGTTTCATGAGATTAAAATCTTAGAACATTTTATTTATCATTGCATACATACACTAGATTGGGAGTGGGGGCATAGAAAAGATCATGGGGTCACTTAATTGCTCCATTTTCCAGAATCGTCTCTGCTTTGACATCTACTTGGTCCTTGCTCTTATATAGAAACTATACTTGGTATATGGTATGTGTCATGAGAAATATGGAAATATGTACTGGGGTAAAGGGGAGAGAGAAAGAGAAAATCTGAATCCTCCAATGTCAGAAAACAATTGTCAAAAATTTTCTACAAGTAACTGAAAAAATAAATTAAAAAAAGAAGAAAGTATACCTGAAATATTCCTGAAGTATACTGCCTGTCCTTCCTTCTTGCCCCACTCCTAGCATAGTGCCAGCTCAGACTTCATCCTCCTCAAAGCCACAGTGCTACCTTGACTACTTTCTGATACTCCTCAATATACTTCTAGAGTTGCCAGTTCACCTTCTCACCCCTTCCTCCCAGCTTCCAGGGCCTTCTCAAAATAACCTAGTCTCTTTTTTTGTATCTGTCTATGTATGTATGAGTTCCCCTTTCATTCTCCATAAGATATGGTCCTCAATGGCTGGGATTGGTTTACTTTTGTCTTTGTATACTGAGTATCTAAGTGGTACGATGCCTAGAACTCCAGTCTTGAATTAAGAAACACTCATCTTTCTGAGTATGAATTTGGCCTCAGACACTTGCTAGCTGTGTGAACTTGGGCAGATGATTTCACCCTATTTGCCTCTGTTTCCTCATCTGTAAAATCAGCAGGAGAAGGAAATGACAAATTACTCTGGTTTCTTTGTCAAGAAAATCTTAAATGGGGGTAACAAAGTTCAATGTGAGTTCAACGTGACTGAAAATGATTGAATAAGAATAACAGCTAACAATGCCCGATGCAAAATAGACACAATCATTAGTTGCCAATGGATGATTGAATGAATCCTACATTTGTTATCCTCTTTCAGCCCAGTGTGTCCAAAGCCTCTGACCCAAAGTTCAAGTGACCATAATAGAAACAAAGGTAGAACAGGCTATAGTTATTTGTTTTCAATTTCCTTTTTCCATTTGACTGACGTGACAAAAGGACTTGGGGTTTAGAAACTCTAGCTTCAAATCTGCGCTCCTACATGTGCTACAGAAAGATGTCTGGCTTTAGGGTGATCTTGGGTAGGTCATTTAACCCTCAATTCCTCATCTATCATAAAGTCTTCCAGTTCTAAACTTACTATTCTATAAGCTATTTTATCTCTTTGAACCTCAGTTTCCTCATTTGTAAAATGGTCCTGATGATACCAGCATAAGATCTTCTTTGGGGGATTTGTTGTGAAGAAGGTATTTTTTGCCAACCTTGGAATGTTTCAGGGGAGGGGGATTTTTTATTCTTCCAGCCAGAGATCCCAGGACTGCTCCATCAAGGACCCCCAAAGTGGAATCAATCTACAATTTCTTGCAGGGGGGGGGGTGTTTGAATGTGAAACAGAGGCACAGCAAATTCAATTCATAATTATTTATGAACCGACAAGGGAGGAGTTTACTACTTTGATTACTCACTAATCAGTCCCCATAAATGCAGTGACCTACGAAATCCCATTGAATCAATAAAGAAGTAAGTTCCTGATTTAAATCACAGCACCTTGTATTCTTGAGTAAACCTTTCTGTAATTTACAAAGGCTGTTGAATTTTATAGTAAGTGTTTTTCAAACCAAGCTGGATTCTAAACAATAATGACTTTTTAATGTGGATCTGTGATTACATTGTCATTGTGAAATACGGCTGCCTTTGACTGCATTCGAAATGAGGCAGAATGTGAGTTACTCCATAGGCATAGATTACCACAGCCCCAGGTAAAGCAATCTTCATAAATTAAACTCCAATCTAAAGTGACCTGTCAGCATAAACCTGTTGCCTCCACCGGTAACCTACATTTCAATGTACAATTTGTAAACAAGATCTCTCCCTATTGTTCCATCGGGCAGCAGCTGGGACTTTGGGGAAGGAACTAGAAAGGATAGCAGGCATATGTGATTCAAGAGTTAGAGAGATGTGAATTATTCACACCATTATTAACATGGTTGACAGGACGTGGAAGTCGTTGTCTTCAGCAGCCCCAGAAAATTAAAATTATTCCTGATTTTCTTCTTCCTTTTAAATTATACTTTAAAAAATGATAGAGTAGCACTTTTCTACCATTATAGAAATGCTTGACTATCATTGGATTAAAGTATCCATTGAGGGTCTTATCAAGACACAGTGGAAATTCTGACTGTTGTATCCTTGATCCAATCCATCTGTTTCTTGTAAGTCATGTGGCGTCTTGGTGTTATCCAGTGACTAAGCCAGACGAAAAGACCTTAAACTTAGACTTGGGCTGCCATAGTAGCTTCTGGTTCATTTTGAGTTCAATGTTCTGCTTCAAAACCATGGCAAGACCCATGTGGCTGAGCATGGTAGGTCAGAGCAATGCTTTCCTCCTAGGTCTCAGAGGTTTCACGATGTTGGCTGTCTTGAAGCTGACTTTAGCACCATCAATGGGAAGAGTGCAAATAATTGTGTAAGTAGGGCAAATCAGAATATAACCAGGGTAAACTAGAGCATAAGCAAAATAAACAAGAGTAATCCAAGTATAAACTTTCTAAAAACAAGTATAGACAGTGTAAACAACAGTAGAAGCAGTGTAAACGGAGGTAGAAACAGGGTATAAACATGGTAAATAATAGTCTAAAGAGTGTAAGCCAGAGTCTAAGCAGTGTCAATAAGCTCTCTGACAGGGCTCTGGTGTGGGTATGCATTCTTTGTGGTTTCCAAACATAATCCATGGACTGCTACCAAGGAGTCCTAGAGCAGGATTTCTGGACCGTCTCTATGCCACAAAATAAATAATACAAAGGACTACAAAGGAAACCAATTATATTGAACTATAGTTATCAAGAAGTATATAAGAAATAAGTTCCTAAAACCAAGTTATATATAAATATATGTATATATAATATGTGTATGTAATATGGATATAATAATATCCATACATATGGATATATACTTTCATTTATATTTATCCCTATGTGAGAGAATTACTTAAAACTGAGAGAGGACATGTGATTTATCCTAGGTCACACAGTCTTTGAGGCCATATCATTCTAATCTGAAGACCAACATGAAATCAATAAACACTTATTAAGGAGAAAGGATCGCACATTTATTAAGTACCTACTATGTGCTAAATACTATATAAATATACTCAAATTTGATATTTAAAACCACTTAGTGGTGTAGTGAATAGAGTGTCCCACCTGGAGTCAGGAAGACTCATTTTCATGAGTTCAAATCTGACCTCAGACACTATCTGTGTGACTTTGGTGAAGTTATTTAATTGATCTACCTCAGTTCCTTCATCTGTAAAATTATTTGAAGATGTAAATAGCAAATCACTCCAGTATCTCTGCTAAGAAGACCCTTAAATGAGATCATAAAGTATTAGATATGGCTGAAATGACTAAATAGCAAATGATTCCCATTTTACAGATGAGGAATCTGGGATAAACATCTAGTAAGTGTCTGAGGCTGAATTTAAATGCAGGTCTTCTTGATTCTAGGTCCAACATCCTATCTGCTGTACCACCTAGCTGCCTCTATTAAGTCTTTCCTCTGTGCCACTTACTGTGCTGGGTGCTGGAAATACAAATACAAATGAATCCTGCCCTCATGTTACTTACAGTCTACTTTCTCTCTGACTTTTGTTGTGCCTTGCAATCAAGAGCATAAGCAGTGTGCACACAGAAATAGTTTTGTAAATAACACAAACAGGAGTATACACAGTGAGACTGGGCATATACTGTAAACAAGGGTTTGAATATTCTAAATCAGAGTATGAACTGTATATAGAAGAGAATTAATGGTGTTCTGAACAACGTGAACCACAGCATAAGCAGAGTGAACAAGATCATAAGGAAAATATATAAGAGAACAAGGTGTGAGAGCAAGAAGCAAAATGGTAGGACTTTTTTTTTTTTGCTTTTTAAAATATCTTTTAATTTTACTTATTTTTTTAATTTAAAAATTTTTAAGTAAATTTTATCTTCATTTTATTCCAATAACAAATTTACACATAAGTGTTCCAAAGTTACATGATTCATGTTTCCCTCCCCTCTTCCTTTCGCCCTCCTTGAGTTGACAAGCAATTCCATTGGATTATACATATCCATTGGAATATACATATTATCACTCTAAACCTATTTCCATATTATTCATTTTTGGAAGAGAATAATCTTATAGAACCCAAACCCCAAATCATACACCCAAATAAACAAGTGATAAATTATATGTTTTCATCTGCAAAGTGATATGACTTTGAGTGTGAACAAAGTCTATTCAGTGAATTTAGGAGAATTAATAGCTTTAAACAAGTGTGGCATGATATAGAAAAGTTAAGAGAGCAAGCTGGGTTATACTTCTAGAAAAGCTTTTTAAACTTCCTTGGGACACATTTTTTGTAGCCATTCATTTCTTCAAACCCTTTGGTGAGTTGGGAGATGCGTGTGTCATACCTTAGCCATGTGAAGATTTCCCTGAATGGGCAGAGGAGAACAATTCCTTCAAATGGTCATGAATGTGAATGAAGGAGGAACTGTGGAATGCTTAGACAGAAATCAAATACACCAAGGTTATCTAGGCACCTGGACCTGCAGACATCCTAACTTTTGTCTTGCCTCTAGATTTAGATGGCTCTGGAAGAGAGAATGAGGCTGATGACATTGGTTTTTGTTTTTAAACCCTTACCTTTCATCTTCAAATCAATACTCTCTATTGGTTCAAAGCTAGAAGAATGGTAAGGGCTAGGTAATGGGGGTTAAATGACTTGCCCAGGGACACAGAGCTAGAAAGTGTCTGAGGCTAGATTTGAACGTAGGTCTTCTCATCTCCAGGACTAGGTATCCATGTGTTAAGCCACCTAGCTTCTATAGGCTGATGACCTTGTGCAAATGTTTCATTTGTACAAATCCATCTCACTTCAGTCTAAGTCATGTGAAAGTCAAAGCATCACCTGGGATGCCACTGGTTCTTTAAAAAAAAAAAAAGACAAGCACAAACCACAGCAAATTTCCTTGGGATTCACTCTTATAGCCATTCATCTGCATATAGTTAATATCCTGGAAATAAATGACTCATCTCAGACAAACCATCTTCTCTTTAAAGGAGCCCCTGCAAGACTTCTTAATAAGCTTTTGTTAACAATAAATTCCTCTTCCTTACTGTGTGTGTGTGTGTGTGTGTGTGTGTGTGTGTCTGTGCGTGCATGCACTCACGCGCACATATGCAGCCATGCTGTCATGGTCCAGACCACTGACTTATTCAGGATTCTGGGTAGTTCAGGATTGGTGAGTTTTAAACTGATGCTTCCTGCAACTAACAATAACCAGCCCAATTGTGTCATACTGACTAAAGCAGTTCTTTCCTTTGCTGATGTGACATTTACTATCTCTTTATAGGTCTGGGTTTGCAAGGTCAGCACTCAAGAGGCTGTTTATTTCCCTTTTGGTACTTTGCAGGTTATTAGGGCATATTGCCACAGGACACTGGGTAGATGGTAGTGTTTTGGTTTAAGCCAAATGGTTCAACTAACCCAGCTTGGTTTTTGTTTTTTGTTTGTTGCCTCCTTATTACCTCTGTGGCCAATTAATAGTTAAAAAAGAAAAAGTTTAGAAATTCAATTAAATTCAAATAATTTAAGTTTAAGAAATATATACTAATTTCCCTGTATACAGAAGGCACGACATTTGGTTCTGGGATTACAAAGATGCTTATGACATAAGGTTATATTTTTAAAAGCATGGATTCTTAACCCTTTTGTGTCGACCTCTTTGGCAATGTGATGAAGCCTACACATCCCTTCTTAAAATATGGTTTTTAAATGGACAAAATGAAAGATATTGAATTCTAAAAGAAATTAATAACATTAAAATGTGGTCACCTAAATATAAAAAAATAAAAATCATTATAGATCTCAAGATTAGAACCCCTATTCCAAAATATAAATACATACACATACACACATACAATAGGATGAAGGAGTACTCTAGGCAAAGTGATATGAGAAATTTGGGGAAAGAGAGATCATTTTTATCTAGAGGAGTGGAAGATGGGGGAGGTGAGGTAAGATGAAGACTTCTTGGATCTGATAGCATTTTGGTTGGTCCTTATTCAAAGGGATTATTTTAAAAGACTATACACTAGTTCTAATGATGCTTCCATTGATAAAAACGTTTTCTCTTGAGAAATGATCATAGAATTTAGGATTACAAGAGACCTTAGAAGTCTTCTAGTCCAACACCTTCATTTTCAGATGGATAGTGAAGTGATTTGCCTGTGACTGTAGAGAAAATAAAAAGCTGATTTTGGTCTTCTACCTTTAGTGCTCTTCCTACCACAAAGCCATGTATTTCTTCTTTCAGATTGTGTAGCATATTATTCTGAATAGCCTTAGTGTTGGGAAATCTCCATTCTTGGAGAGTGGATTTGATTTTGGTGAATGACAGTCAAAAGCAAAATCTGGCAAAAAGATTGAATAGCTGAATTTAGAAATCACATTTCTGACAAAAAATAAAATAAAATGAAATGCAAAACAAAGTGTGAATTTAGGACAACAAATCATATTTTTGTGTGTCAAACTGAAATTGAAGTCAATTCTGAAAGAGGAAGGAAAGAAATTATCTTAATTGTGAAAATGATCAAAAGATTAGTCTACAAAGTGAAAGCTGTGACTGGGTGATGTCCATGGTGTTGATTGAAACACAGGTACATTCACACACACACACACTTCCTCTGGGGGAGAAAAATGGCTAGAGGAAGGAGGAAGGGTAGTGGGAGAATTCCAGTGCTGGAAGTGCTGGAAGATAATACAATCAGCTGGCAACAGGAACTGGACAGACAGGTCAATAAACTGAAAAGAACCACCAAAGATAAAGATTT